>NW_011966644.1:0-2679 GCF_000949405.1 Vollenhovia emeryi | reverse complement strand
GCGGGAGGTGGAGCGACGCGCGAGATACATCGTGGTGGGAAAAAAACCTTGGCGCGGCGGGGAGCGCGTCGCGGGCGGCGAGCGCAGCAGCGAGCGCGAGCGACGGGCGACCCAAAACATAAACATGGTATCTCGCGCGTCGCTCCACCTCCCGCTCATCGATCGATTTTCTTAAATGCCTTCCGAGTTCGGCCTACCGTATTCTGCATCCTCATTCGCTCAGACGTGTAAATTAATTACTCGATAACTATTGTTACTTTTGTACCGCGGCACATGATATTTCTCCTTAGTTTAACCCAATCTACCACTATTTTCAAGTTGGCTACTTTTGCATCAGACACCCTGTATATACGGGGTGTGTCCTAATACCCGTATTACCCGTAAATGGCAGATAGATCGGGGCAAACTGAGTAGAAAAGTCCTAAACCATTTTGCAAAATTCGCAATAGTTATCGAGAAATTAATTTTAATGTCTGAGCGAATGACAGCGTGGACGGCGGCAGGCCGGACTCGGCAGGTAACGGTGGGGCATCATCTAATAGCGAGAGGTGGAGCGTCGCGCCGAAAAGAAGTTGTCACGCAGCGAGCGGCGAGCTTCAGGAAACACTCCCCGCTCGCCCCTCACCGCTCGCCCATCGCCCCGCGTCGTTCGCCGCTCGACGCTCGGCTCTCGCCCCTTGCCCCTCACCCCTCGTCCTTTACATGTGATCGAGCGTTATCATAAAGCAATATGCATATTGCAGGTTGCTTAAAGCGTAATTGCTGGTGCATTTCCTCCATCTGAGAACAGTATTTTCCGGCATTAATGATTTTACTAGTACCGGGATTCTGTAACTTGCTATCGATGTTTTTCGGTATCGAAATTAACTAGCGACAGCAAAGACGTTAAAAGCACAGCTTTCATTGGTTGGTTAACGATACCGAAAACCATCGATAGCAAGTCACAGAATCGCCGTACAGGTTTTAAGAACGAATAATTAATAATGCCAGCTCAATAGACGTGGAGTTATTACTGCTTCATGATAACGTTCGACCATATGTTTCAAGAACAACAGTTTAGAAATCTAGAAATTATACGAGAGTTGCAGTATGAAACTTTTTATTTGCTCGTTTGCAAGTTACTAATTATTTAATATTGCTATTTTAACATAGGGTCTTATGGGAACTGAGACAAATAATAAATCATTCAAAAACTATTAAAACCAATGCTAAAAATTATATTTTTTGTATCATGTTTTTCAAACATGTAAAAGTTTTCTGCGAAGTTTTGAAACGATTTGCTTGCTTATTTTGCAATTATTATTAAGAAAGCGCTATGATCATCAATTGACGCGATATCGACTACGGAACGTGACAACGCCGCATCCCGACTTAATCTTTCAAGCTAAAAAATTTTTACATCGCGTCAATTAATGATCATAGCGCTTTCTTAATAATAATTGCAAAACAAGCAAGCAAATCGTTTCAAAACTTCGCAGAAAACTTTTACATGTTTGAAAAACATGATACAAAAAATATAATTTTTAGCATTGTTTTAATAGTTTTTGAATGATTTATTATTTGTCTCAGTTTCCGTAAGACCCTATGTTAAAATAGCAATATTAAATAATTAGTAACTTGTAAACGAGCAAATAAAAAGAGTTTCATACTGCAACTCTCGTATAATTTCTAGATTTCTAAACTGTTGTTGTTCGGTAGCGCGGTTGATTTGCGAGAATCGGACGAGGGAGACCGGATGGCTGGAAGACCCAAGAAAGCATGACACCAATGATAATCACGTCCAGTAACAATTATTATTAAAGTAAATCAAAGCACAGTCCAAAGAAAAGCGGTAGTTCGAATTTACGTGTCTTTTTTCATAGAATGGTGCGAGCGGTACAGGTCTTGTGACGAAGCGGTAAGGCCAACGACAAAGCTACTGTGTCGCGGAGGAGGGCGGCCGACTCCTTTTATAAGAGCGGCAAACCACCCCTCCGCATGTAAATTATCCGTTAAAGTAACGGTATCTTTTAGTTTGGCGGTGACCCCGGATTGCCAAAATTGATTGGCAATCCGAGGGGATCCGCGTGCGTTGGCGCGCGCCTGACAGGCGCGTTTGCGCTACGGTGAGCGTGATTGGCGCTCGCGTTCGTACATTGGCCGGGCATCGGTCGTCGGCACGCTCTCGTCGACGCGGTGACAAAGCGAGCGTTAGCGAATTTGTTTGGGAAGGCGATGGCAAGGTGTACAGCATGTGCTTTCTCGGCGTCCTCGAGCCAAAGATGACAATAATATTTGCGGCACTACCCTGGTAAAAATTTCCATTAGAAACAGTCAGAAACAGATAGAACTTGTATACGACATCTAACAGCTTCTAACGGAATGCTGTCCGATCTAACTGCAAGCTTCATGAGAAGATTCAATTCCTATATCTGTTTCTATATGCAGCACTGTTGTATCTGCAAATGCAGACAGAAAATGTAACAGCGTATATCTGCATCTAATGGAAATCTATCGGCATATCAGTATCTATAAGCTTTTGCAATAGAAAATCCTGTCCGTTTCTGTCTGCATCTTGTACACATCGGATGCTGACGGTATCTATCCGCAATTGCGGATACCGTATCTATCTGCGTCTGTATGCAAATATCGGCCTCTAGGAATCTGGCTGCAATTACGGGTACGAGTTCTGTCGGTTTC
>NW_011966643.1:23913-26414 GCF_000949405.1 Vollenhovia emeryi | reverse complement strand
TAACCTTCATGTGACCTTCAAATTACTCTATAAGGTCAAACCTATGGTACCATCTTATGTTACCCTCGAAACCATACAACTTTTGTCTGAAACATTTTTTCATATCTCTTTTAGTTTTTTAAAAAATCGACTGTATAAATTAAAATGGCCCACCCTGTATATAGCCTACTTGGATCTTGAAATTTTGACACTGAACAAGTTGCTCCGTTCTTTAAAGTAGAATACAGAAATTAATAATGAATTTTAGTACACCTTGAAAACACAATACTTTTACTAATATGCTTGACAACACAATTTATTTTATTGTATAGGATATAAGTACAAATGACATCTCTGTAGTTAATAGAACTGGCTCTGATACTGCATCAATATCAGATGATTCAAATAGTTCAGCTGGAAATGAAAGAAGAAGCGTGTCTGATGTTGCAACTAATGATGACGCATCGGATTTGGAAGATATGTTTCAAGACTATGAGGGCAATGATCAGGTACTTTATCGATTGAGATTTTCTGATGCAAGCTTTGCAGCCAAAAAGAAATCTGCCACAAGTTTGCTTTGTGGCATATTTTGCATCGAAAGATGTTAGGATATTCATACTTTGTACGCTTTCCTTTTAGTAGACACAGTCGACACAAGTGTCGTTCTGTCTTTATTATTCATATGAATGCGAAGAAAGATAGAACAACACTTATGTCGACTGTGCTACTAAAAGGAAAGCGTGCTTTATGTAATCCATATGAAGTCTATGACGTACCTACGTTGTAGGTCTTAATTACCTATATCTGAGAATAACTTTCTGAGTATAAAAATAATAATACCTGTTCAACTTACAGAAACGAGTCCCATTATATGAACAATCGAATATATCCGAGATAGAAAGTGAACTCCTCATATTAAACTTTGCGATACGGCACAGTCTGACCGATGTTGCTCTTGAAGACCTCCTCACTTTGATAAACTGTCACCTACCATATTCAGTATACCACACGAAGCACATATTTATGAAGAAGTATGATACTCCAGCGTCAATCCATAAATGCTATTATTGTCCAGAGTGTTATGTAAAACTGAAAACGTTGGCTGCGACTAATAGAGCAAAAGAAAACCTTGTTTGTCGAGAGTGTCAATGTAGATATAACAAACATGTATTGGAAAAAAGCAATAACTATTTCCTATATTTGCCTTTAGAACAGCAGTTACGCGACTTTGTGAAAGCAACAAATACGCTATGCTTCAAAGAGAAAACGATAATTGTTCTGATATAACTTCGGGAAAGTTTTATACGTCTTTAAAAGATGCTGGAGTAATTCAATTACGTGATATCACGCTACAGATCAGTACTGACGGCGTTCAAGTGTTTCGTTCATCGTCTGTGTCTATGTGGCCTATACAAGTAATGGTGAATGAATTTCCATACAGAGAAAGGAGAAAAAATATGATGTTATGTGGTCTGTGGTATGGTAAAGAAAACCCTGATATGAATTTGTTTTTATCTTTACTCGTCGAGGAATTGACCTCCATGCATGAAGTAGGTATTGCGCGTAACGTGCCAGGCGAAGAACAAATTCGTATTAAAGTACATACAATCGCGTCTCCTGTAGATTCTGTCGCGCGACCTTTGTTACAAAACATAAAACAGTATAAAGGAAGGAGAAGTGCCAGTGTGAGCCACAAAATGAACGGATCTCAGTTCTCACAGTACGAATTGAAATTCTCTCTTTAATGGTATCAAGTATAAAACGTTTCGACCCTTCTTCGGGTCTTCCTCAGTTAGACTACAATGTAAGAATTATAAACTGGTAACATGGTAATACTTATGCAATAACAAATGTAGAAAAAACCGGTTACCTCGTGTAACTTCAAATTATCGGACAGACTCATATCTTAAACTGTTAATCAGTCGATCTCTAGATGGTCCCAGACATAAAGAGGCTGAATAACCGTGATTCGAAAGATGAGTCCGTGGCAACGATGTTAGTAAGACTGTGACACAGCGGTATTACGAAGCGAAAATTTGACATTAAAGTGTGGTAAACATGACGGGGGAACATAGACCTGTGTCTCAACTTGCTTATTTTTCTGGCGCAAAATTTAAAGCCTTAAACCAAGTTATATAATGTCAACTCTAGCGGAGTATAACAAATCGCACAGAAACTAATTGGTAGGAGTTTCGTCAATTCTATAGGATTGTAAACTTGTCGTGTCCAGAAATAAAATTAAAAAGTAAAGAATTAGTCAATTCTGTAAGAAATTGTGAAATTGTCAAATTGTGGTATAAAATTAAAAAGTAAAATGTAAGTCAATTCTAAAAAATTGTATATGTAAAATTATGTAAATCTCGAAATCGCGAAGTAAAAAATAAATTGGTAATGGAAGTCAGTTATATAAAATTGTGTGAATGATACGGTCAAGATAAAAAACACAAAAGTGTTAATGCAATAAATAAATAAATAAATAAGAAATAAAATAAATAAATAAATAAGATAACATCAAACTCTAC
>NW_011966643.1:7007-20148 GCF_000949405.1 Vollenhovia emeryi | reverse complement strand
TCAGTGTTTGTCCGTTCCCTCCTCTAGTGTGAACTGAACTCTATTATGCTGAGAGTTGAATGTATTTAGTGTCGTGTTTTTTAAAGAGGAGGGAACCGACATAGCAATATCATCGACGTACCTGACATAAAATGGAGGAACGAAAGTCAAAGCGTCGAGTGCTCTGATCTCGAGGAAGTTTGACGTTATCTTATTTATTTATTTATTTATTTTATTTCTTATTTATTTATTTATTTATTGCATTAACACTTTTGTGTTTTTTATCTTGACCGTATCATTCACACAATTTTATATAACTGACTTCCATTACCAATTTATTTTTTACTTCGCGATTTCGAGATTTACATAATTTTACATATACAATTTTTTAGAATTGACTTGCATTTTACTTTTTAATTTTATACCACAATTTGACAATTTCACAATTTCTTACAGAATTGACTAATTCTTTACTTTTTAATTTTATTTCTGGACACGACAGTTTACAATCCTATAGAATTGACGAAACTCCTACCAATTAGTTTCTGTGCGATTTGTTATACTCCGCTAGAGTTGACATTATATAACTTGGTTTAAGGCTTTAAATTTTGCGCCAGAAAAATAAGCAAGTTGAGACACAGGTCTATGTTCCCCCGTCATGTTTACCACACTTTAATGTCAAATTTTCGCTTCGTAATACCGCTGTGTCACAGTCTTACTAACATCGTTGCCACGGACTCATCTTTCGAATCACGGTTATTCAGCCTCTTTATGTCTGGGACCATCTAGAGATCGACTGATTAACAGTTTAAGATATGAGTCTGTCCGATAATTTGAAGTTACACGAGGTAACCGGTTTTTTCTACATTTGTTATTGCATAAGTATTACCATGTTACCAGTTTATAATTCTTACATTGTAGTCTAACTGAGGAAGACCCGAAGAAGGGTCGAAACGTTTTATACTTGATACCATTAAAGAGAGAATTTCAATTCGTACTGTGAGGACTGAGATCCGTTCATTTTGTGGCTCACATTGGCACTTCTCCTTCCTTTATTTTCTTCTGGGAGCCTTCACAATTTTGGAATAAAACAGTATAATGGGAGCTTTGGCTGCAGCTTTTGCTTGCATGAAGGTATACATGTTGAAGTCGGTAGAGGAATGACAAGAGTATATGCCGGTTGCGTAAAGGAACCGCGCACATTGCGCCAACATGAAGTAGATTGTGAAACTGTTGTACAAACTCAAACTACACCTCATGGTGTGAAAGGGCCATCAGTTCTAATGCTGCTACCGGTCTTTGACATTACGTCTTCGTTTACATTTGATTATCTGCATACCGTTTTATTGGGAGTGTCAAAAACTTTTACGGATGCTTGGTTTAATTCATTAAATTATGAAAAAAAACTGATACATAGGAAACAAAGTAGACCTTATTGACGAGAAACTTCTGCAAATAAAACCACCGTGTGAGATTACTCGTACGCCTAGATCTATCAATGAAAGAAATCTATGGAAGGCATCAGAATGGAAGCATTTTTTGCTCTATTACTCCCTTACTTGTTTACAAAACGTAATGCTCTCACAATATGTGAAACACTGGTTCCTTTTCATCTTTAGTATGCACATATTTCTACAAGAAAAAATCAGTAACGAAGATTTTTTGATGGCTAAAAATGCATTGGAAATGTTCGTATTTAAAATAGAAAGCTTATATGGCTTAAAATATTACAAGTTTAATGTACATTTGTTGTTACATATCCCAAAGTTTGTTAAGCAGTTCGGGGCTCTGTGGGCTACATCTACCTTTCCTTATGAACACTATAATGGAGTACAAAGGAAAATGTTCCGGAATTCACAAGCCGTTCCGGAACAGATATGCAAATTATATATGAGATCAAAGCGCGTTGAAGGTTTATGTTCAGAGGTTTATGTTCAGAGGTGTTTTCAAGACCCGATTGTTTCGAAATGCAAAAATTTTATATGATAAAATGAGTGGAATGTATCATACGAAAAATTATCTGGAGTATGGACCATATTTCAAAATATTTGGAAAGACGGTTCAAAAGGTGTTAACATTAATGGAGCAGACTTGTATAGAAGCTCTTTTACATGAAAATATTCTAAACGAGACTGACTGTTACAAGCGTTTCATTTTTCGAAATGTGTTGTGGCATACCGAGAACTACGAAAAACTTCAAAGGCGACAAAACAGTACAGCATTACTGCAGAATGGTATGTTTATAGTAATATCCGGAATTATTAGTGTCCGTACTGTGCCAAACGATTATGTACGATACGTTATTATTGGAAAGATTCTTAATCGTATTGACGTGGAAATTTGTAAAACAAACAATCCATCACTTTCATCGAATCGTTTTTTTCACGTTACTCGCATGGCTGATTCTATCGTCGCTATTTTTCCTGACATGTTATATACCAAATGCGTAAAGATTCCATACGATAATGTAGATAAGTATTGCATTGTCAGCCTCGTAAATAATATTGAACGTGATTAATATATCAGTATTGTGTAACTGCAATTATTTAGCAAATAAATTGATATCACTTTTACATCAACTTTCTTTAGTTTCCTTTTATACCTTTAACACGATTTTGTAACGATGCACCGATTAAAATATACCATTTAGTACACATTACTTGCGTTTTCTCACTAGGGATACAATATACTCGTATGTATATCTAACAATATTAAGCAGTGATGATTAACAGTACACACAGAAAAAAATATATATACACTATTGAACGCTAGAAGAAATGCTCAACTGTATACACTATACAGAATGTGCATTATTAGTTGATTTAACATTGGAAACTTCTGCACACTATTAGTTTGAACTATTCAATGATTGGTATGACAGTAGTATATACTGTTAAATCTCTGTACTAGTGGTTATTTCAGTAGTACCTACTATTACAATCTAATAATTCATACTGGTCAATAGTTAATAATTGTGTAGTGGACACTAGTTATTACTAGTGTTACAGTAGTGTTGCAGTAGTGATTACTGCTTATAACTATTGGCGTTCAATAGTTACTATTATCATCCCAATAGTTACTATTAGTATTCCAATAGTTTTTTTCCGTACGGGTTGTTAATTTAAAGTCCAAAAAATATAACTTTAGGTGGCAATTTCTCATTCTTCATTTTTGATTTTCAAAATTTCGGCAGTGTAGTCAGATTCTACGATCCAAAATGCTTTAGTCTGCCAAGTTTCAATTGATTTGGTATAACATTGACCGTGTAATGGATTTTTGTCCCCTACGATCCCGATTTCGCCCACTGTGCTCCGCGCGGTACATCTCGGGTAACGCTAACACCGGCGGTTATAAACAATTAATATTTTTAACATGTTTAATTTACTTCACATAACACATAACTTCACTAACAATAAATGTCCAAAGTTGATTTTATTGTATTTTGAAAGTCGCATGTCGAGTTACTGTCTATTCAAGTAATTTTTCGCGTTTTTGTCCGCCATATTGGATCGGCTATATTAAATTTTGAAAATCTGATTTCAGATTCGAATTCAGCGACTTCGAAAATCAATATATTACAAAGATCGAACAGGTAAAAAAATATAGTTTCAGAAGGTGTTTCATGCGCAATGCCAAACGAGCGCGGCAATTTAGGGGTTGTTTACCCCCTAAATATTTATATTTAAAAAACAAAAAAATATATGTTCCTTAATTAGCTTTCCTCTTGAAGTTTTGATAGATTTTACTTCGATCAGATCAAAACTGATTTTTTGCAGCAAGAAATTGGTCACTTTAGGGGTATTTTGCCCTCTAATTTTCACTCCCTCTCCAACAACCTAGGCCGATTTTCGTCTTCTATCGAAAGATACTTTCATACCACAAATCATTAAAATCGCTTCACTGGTCTCGAAGACATCGCAATTTTTCCATTTTACCCCCATTTTTGGGAGGGGCGTTTCACCCCCTAAATATGTTTTTCCGCCCCTAAAAAAAAATACGTGTCCCTTAGTTTTTCATGTATTATAACATATCCACGTTTCAGAAAAGTCGGAGAGTGACACTTCCGTAGGTTTACTTGTTAGGTATATGAAACCTCCTCGTGGCAAGCCACCTTGTCGTGGTGAGGGGGCTTGTAGGCGAGCGTCTGTTTGGAAGCCGCTGTGTGCCGTTTTAGGCATCGGCGGTTTCGTTGACGGGCGCTCGCTGACTGACTAAGAGCTTGCCTTTCCCCCGTTCTTGGGGGAAAAATGGAGCCCGACGACTCCGGTCCTCGGCTGCCTCGATGGTTATGTCGAGGTAGTTCCGAGTCCACTCGTCGGTAGGGGATGAGGTACCCCGAGTGCAAACCTCCGGCCGCCGGGGCCGTAGGGGGGAGCATGCTCCTCCCGCCGGTTCGGGTAGTCCCCCTCCCGATTCCATTGCACGCCGGTGTTCCGGCAGGGATCGGGTGGAACCCGTCGAGGTGGTCGGGGGGGGGGGGGGGTGAGTCACTCGCCTCCCCGTCATCTTGCTGGCCTCGACTGCCATTGCACGTCGGTGCTCCGGCTGGCGGTCGGGGTGTCAGAAGGTGATAGACTTCCATCTCCCATTGCACGTCGGTGCAATTTCCTCCAATGGAGAAGGCGATGGAAGACGTTCGCAAGGTGATGGAGGGAGTCTCGAAAGGTGAACCCCGGGAAGTAAGGGCCAATCTGGCAAACCTGATAACGAGATGCCAAGGGGTTATGGCCCTGCTACCCGGGGATCAGAAAGCGGCCAAGGGACAAGGAGGTAAAGGGCTGCCCACCATTTCGAAGATCGCGGTGGTGAAGGGGAGATGAGGGCCAAAGGGAAGGAAGCCTTCAAAAAGGCTTTCCAACAGAAGGCTCAACCCCCAAAAGAACAAGAGGTGCACATGGCGGGCAAAAAACTGGAAGTAGTCCCTGGCACGTCATGGGCAGAGGTTGTTAAGAAGGGGAGGGGGAAGAAACCAACCTCCACACCTCCCCTAAAGACGCTTCTAAAGGAAAGGCGGCAGCCCAAAAGCCCCAAACAAAGGGGGGGAGAGGGCAATAAGAAGGAGCCGAAAGGGAAGCGAAAAGCTACTAACCAAAGAAGGGCCCCAAGATCGGCGGCGGTGGCGATTGCCTTCCCCAAGGGAGAGGCCGGGGAGGGCATGCGATTCATACGATCGCAGATGAAATTGGAGGAACTGGGAATTGACAACGTCAAGCCCAGAAAGGCGCTCACCGGGGCCATGTTGTTGGAGATCCCGGGAGGCGAGGAGGCCAAAGTGAAGGCGGATGCCCTCGCCAACAAAATAATGTCGGTCGTGAAAGGCAGGGGCATCAAGGTGATGCGCCCTGCCAAAATGGCCGAGCTGAAGCTAAGGGATCTCGACGAATCCGTGTCCCAAGAAGAGATCCAAGCGGCCATCGCTAAGGCGGGAAGGTGCCCGCTAGAGGACGTCAAGGTGGGCCGCATCAGGACAACCCCCAGCGGGCTTGGATCCACATGGATCCAATACCGGCTGGAGGTAGCGAGGAAGTTGGCAGCCACCAAAAAAGTCAAGATCGGCTGGGTGGCTGCCAGGATCGAGCTGTTGGAGGCCCGGCCCCTGACATGTTTTAGGTGTCTAGAGCGGGGGCACGTCCGCCAACAGTGTAAAAGCGCGGTGGACAGAAGCGCGGTGGACAGAAGCACGCTGTGCTACCGTTGCGGGCAGGAGGGCCATATGGCGCAGACCTGCACCGCGGTGCCGAAATGCGTTGTCTGCAGTGCCAAGGGACTCCCCGCAAATCACAAAGCGGGGGGCACCGTGTGCCGTCTCCCCTCAAAGAGGGAAAGGAAGAGGACGGCCAAATTGGCCAAAGAAAAAGCAAGGGACCAGCAACAGCCGAGGTCCCCATGGAGGTGCAGGAGGCTGCTGAACCCGTGAAAACGGATGCAGCACCCTCCGCACGGGTAGCCAAACAGGCAACGCAAGGAGGCAGCGGTCGGGAGGAGACCGGGAAGTCGGCGCCTTCATGGCCCTAAAGATTTTGCAAGCAAATCTCAACCATGCCCGCCAGGCCCAGGACTTGTTCCTGCACAGCCTGGCGGAGCGTGGTTGCGGACTGGGGATCGTGGCCGAGCCGTACAGAATTCCGATTCACCCTTGCTGCTGGGTGGGAAGCAGGGACGGCTCGGCCGCGATCACGTGGAGGAGGACCGGTGAAAGGAGCGCGCCAGGGTCCAAAATCAGGGCGGGAGAGAACTGGGTGGCAATGGAGTGGGGGCCCCTTAAAGTCATAGGGGTATACCTCAGGCCCAGCCTCTCCAGGGCGGAATTTGAGGACAGCCTGCAAGACCTGGAGAACGTCGTCAGGGGGTTCCTCCCCGGACCGGTAATGGTCGCCGGGGACTTCAACGCCAAGTCGGCGTTGTGGGGTTCCCGGCGGCCGGACGTCAAGGGAGCGGAGATGGTGGCCTGGGCGGCCCGCTTAGGTCACCACCTCGAGAACGTAGGTGCAACCAGCACATGCGTTCGACCGCAGGGGGAGTCGATAGTCGATCTGACTTGGACTTCCCTTGTGGCAGCAAGGATGGTAGCTTCGTGGGAGGTGGCTGAGAGTCTTGAACTTCTCTCAGACCACCTCCCCATTGAAATCCGGCTCTTGCAGGAGAGGAGGGACAGGGCCCAGGAGCGCCCCATAAGGTGGACGGCCAGGAAGCTGGACCAGGACAGACTGGTAGAGTCCCTGGTCGCGGCGACCTGGTCTAAGCCTGACCCACTGCGGACAATCGAGGAAGAGGTGGACTGGCTGCAGAGGAGCATGACCGCGGCGTGCGACAACGCCATGCCGCGCTACAGGTTCGCCCCGAGGAGGGCAGCCTACTGGTGGTCGGGGGAGATTGCCGAGTTGAGGCGCTCCTCAGTGGCCGCCAGGAGGACTGTCCTAAGGGCAAGGCGGAGGCGGAACACTTCCGGGGAGGAGCTTGACCGTCCTGGTGGAGAACCGGCAAAAGCGGCAAGAGCTCAAGTCGGCAATCCGGAGGGCCAAGGAGGCAGCATGGGACGAGTTGATCCGGTCCCTAGACACAGACCCGTGGGGGCGCCCCTATAAGCTTGTAATGAACAAGCTGAGCACTGGGGCGCTCCCCGCGGTTGAAACTCTGCAACCGGACTTCCTCGACGAGGTGGTGGAGACCCTCTTTCCGGCGGGGGACCCGGATAGAGCCCTCTCGAGAGAGGTAGCAATGGGGGAGGAGCACCAACCTTGGGAAGAGGAGCTGAGCGTCAGCGGAGCGGAATTGGTCCGCGCCGCGAAAAAGCTCAAGGCGGGTAAGGCACCTGGGCCAGATGGAATACCCGGCGTGGCCTGGAAAGCAGCCCTGGGGGAGCTCTCCGGAAGGTTGGAGGGTTTGTTTACCCTCTGCCTGAAAGAGGGCATCTTCCCGGGGCTGTGGAAAAGGTCAAGCTTGGTGCTTCTCCCCAAAGAAGGGAAGCCAACGGATACACCCGCTGGCTATAGGCCCATTTGCCTAATCAACGAAGTGGGCAAGCTATTTGAGAGGGTGATAGCAGCACGTCTCATGGCCCACGTAGAACATGCGGGGCCGGGGCTTTCAGAGCGGCAATTTGGTTTCCGAGAGGGGCGCTTTACGATCGACGCAATTAAATGCGTCCGCGCCCTCTCGGGCCAGATAACGGGGGATGAAGGAGTGGTGCTTGGCGGTCGCGCTTGACATCGCGAACGCCTTCAACTCCATCCCCCACGAGGAGATCAAAGCCGCCCTGAGGGAGCTTGAAGTGCCGGGGTATCTGGGTAGAATAATCGCGAACTACCTGGATGGAAGGGCGATTACCTGCCTAGACAGGGAGGGAAAGCCCCGAGCATGGAGAGCGAACTGCGGTGTCCCGCAGGGGTCGGTCCTGGGACCACTCCTGTGGGACATTGCATATGACGTGCTGCGTGTTGCACTCCTCGCCGGCAGCACCCTGGTGTGTTATGCGGACGACACACTGGTGCTGGCCGGTGGGGAAAACTGGAAAGAGGCGAAGGAAGTCGCCAATGTGGCGGTGGCCTGCGTGGTGCGGGCCATCAGTGCGCTGGGTCTACGGGTGGCGGCCAAGAAGACCGAGGCGGTCTTTTTTCATGACGGATCCGTCGGTCCGCCGCCCGAGACGCAGATCACGGTGGACGGAGTAAACATCAAGGAGGGGGCCCAGATAAAGTATCTGGGCCTCCACATAGACGGAACCTGGAAGTTCGAGGAGCACTTCGCGAGACTGGCGCCCAGGTTGGACAAGGTAGGTAACGCGTTATCACGTTTAATGCCCAACCTGGGCGGGCCGCGTGGGAGGACGAGACGTCTCTTCGCAAACGTCATGACGTCCATGGCCATGTACGGTGCCCCCGTGTGGGCAGAGGCCCTTCGGAAGAGCAAGAAGGCCACGGCCGGTTAAGAAAGGCCCAACGGCGGATGGCCATCAGGGCCATAAGCGGGTACCGTACGGTATCCCACGCGGCGGCCACGCTGCTGGCCGGGATGCCCCCACTCGAGCTGGTGGCGGCCGCGTATGCGGAAGCATACCGGCGCACCAGAGAGCTGAGGGACCAGGGTATTCCGGTCACAGCGGGAACGCGGAGGCTCCTCGGGCTTCAGGCGAAGAGGGCGACGAGGGAGGAATGGCGCGTGTGGCTCACAGAGCCTAGTATTTCCGGCAAGCGCACGGTAAACGCCATCCTCCCTCGTCTCGACGACTGGCCGGATCGTCAGTGGGCCAGGTCGTCCTTTAGGACGACGCAGGTACTCACCGGGCATGGGTGCTTCGGTGAGTACCTGCACAGGATAGGGTGCGAGCCGGACGCGCGGTGCCACCACTGTGGAGGCAATGGGGCTCGGCGCAACACACCCTAGAGGTGTGCCCGGAATGGGCGGATCAGCGCCGAGTCCTCACCGATAAAATCGGGCGGGATCTTACGCCCCGAGCCGTCGTGGAGGCGGTGATAGACGAGGAGGAAAATTGGGATGCGTTCTCCTCCTTCTGTGAGCACGTTCTACAGAAGGAGGAGGCGGAGCGGATTAGGAGGGGTGAGGCAAACCCTCCAGGTAATTCGCAGCGAGGAAGAGCGGGAGCCGCGCCAGGACGACAGAGAGGGAGAGGTGAGCGACGACCGCTGGCCCATCTAAGGGCCTGGTGATAGAGAGGAAAGTGACAGACCGTTAAGGTTAGCCACGCCTTTCGCAAAACATAGGAAAGACCGGCCATCACACGCAGGCTGGCAGACACCGCTAAGGTGCATGGAGGGATGATCCCATTTTTTCAAGCGTACGGGTGCCGCTATCGAATAGCCCCGGGGTAGCCCCTGCCTGTCGTAAAAGGCGACTAAAAAGGGAGGAGGAGAAGAAGGAAGGAAGTGGGATCAAGTTAGGGTGGGTCAAGGGCTGGAGACCCTTGGCTCACCCGCCCCTAATAGACATCCAGGGGGCGCGGCGGGAGGCCTGGTGGCACCCCCGCCGCATATCCAGAGGAAAGAGGAGAAAGGCCCTTATCAGGGCCAAGCGGGAGTTTAAGTACCGCGAGATGGGCGCGAAGTCACGCGCGGCGCGGGGCCACCCGGAAGTAATGCAGTTCCTGGGTGGCTCCAGAAAGCGCAGAGAAGTCCACCCCCGGTGGTTTTAGTGCGGTAGGCGTCTCCGTTGCACTACTGGCCCCCCTTGGGTTGTCAATTGCCCAGGGGCCAGGGAGACGAGTCCCACACACCATCCCCTCCCGTCCCAGCGGGAGCGGGGTGACGGCCCATGAGGGTTTCCACCGGGTAAACAAAGAAAAAGGTATATGAAAAAAGTTCCAAAAGATACCAAGAAACTGCTGGTTGGAAAGTATAGAGGGAACCTCCCTTAACAAAACCAGTACATTGTTGTTTGCTCCTTTTTGCTCCTTTTTGAGAAAAACGAATTTTTCTATAAAGTCAACCCGACTTCGATCAGATACCAGATGCATAGCAAAATCTGGGCATAGAACTCTAAACGTAACAAACCCACGTGTTCCCGTTCAATTTTCAACTTAACGTTAATATTTTTATTGCATTTTTATTATTTTTTATTAACTTATTAATTGTTTATGTAATTTTTTATTTATTATAACTTTATTTCCGTAATTTTTTATTTTTTATTACTTTAAGTTATCATATTTGTATTATTATAGTGTTATATAATTATTATTAATATATTATACAGTGTCCTATTTTAATTAAAGCTTCCAATTTCTAGAAATCACGAGGTTTTAGAAGAAAATATTTCTTACAAAAGCTTTATGACTTCAAGGGGGACATAAGATGGTGCTATAGGTTTGACCTTGGATAGATATTTGAAGGTCACCTTTAATTTCTTACATAAAACCTCCCATTTTTATTGCGTATTCTTGTAGGTTAGCTGGAGACCTTTTCAAAACACTAATAAAGCATTTTCCCATTAAATACATTTCAAGTTATGAAGCTTGAAAATTACAGTACCGCCAGTATTTGTATTATCCAAGGTGTACCGCGTGGAGGTTGCCTGGTCGGATTTACACCTCTTTTGTATGTGTGCGTGCGTGCGTGCGTGCGTGCGCGTGTGTGTGTGTGTGTCACAGCAGAGATAAGGACCCCACGGTTTGTCACTCCCGTAGTATTTTTTGACTCCAAACCCTCTCTGCTGTGTATGTGGGTGTGTGTTCGCACTCGCACTTGGATGGTGACGCGATTCGTCACTTAATCTCTTGAGTCACTGTCAGTATCAAGTTCCATGGAAATATCGCTATTTCCAGAGGATACTAACAAATCAGTTGCTTCAGGGAAGAGTTTTTCTTTAGATTTAGATGACTTTCGCCGCAGCGATGTTATATAAGGGTCAGAACTCACAAGCAAGTACTGCACGATATCTTCATTCGTCACGTGACGACTTGACTTTCTTGTGTGTTGTTCACGGGTTTTCCTAAAATCCTTATTACGCGCTTCTGCAGCCTCTTCTGATAATTGGCCGATAGACAGCAAAGCATGTTCAATAATAGCAGAACCATGTAGAAGGATTTTATGGATTGATACTGACATAAAGTACCAACCATATAAGTCGACAAATAATGAAGCTGTTTCTTTGGCAAAAATATCAAATTTTCTAGGTTCAATTTGTTCACCTGACGCAATAGCCTGTAAAATGATGGCACATCTCCTGATCAAGGAAGCGTCTAAACCGATAATTTCTGCTGTTTTTTCCGGATTTTCAAAAAACTTCCTGGCAGTATTCCCATCATTAGTGTTTCCCGATCCCTCTTTAACTACGTCTACTAATATTCCCAATTCACTTCTTAATCGTCCTTGTATGTTTTTCTTTCTTGTCAATTTGCTTGCTTTGTTCTCAGGTGTTCACGCTGACCACTTTTTAAAATCAAGATTGTATGCTACATGCAATAAGAATTCCAACGAACGTATCCATGCATGGAGACTCGACAATCCATATTTCAGATGCTCTTCTTTAACGATCTTACTCGCTACTCTTTGTAGATCGTTCATTTCGGAAGGTTTAGCTCCACAAATATAGCATGTTGCAAAAGATGTATCCGAAAGAGTTGAGCAGATTTTTCCATCAATCATCGTAAACAGTAAATTGATGCTCTACCGTCATATTTTGAATCTTAGTTGGTATTAATTTATCAATTTCTTTTTGCATCCTATCCTTTTCAGTATGTGTTATTTCTGCCGTTTCTTTTGCAAATTCAAATCTAATCGGTCGACAGTACCAAGGTGACGATGGTTGTTTATTTTGCCAAATGATTGTCGAGTCATTAAACAATTTGAGTGGTACAATGCTGGTCATAAAAATACTTGAATCTGGCTTTTCTTGGAAACTACTAGTTGCAACAGGTTGTTTGTATAAACTTTGATTAGATACACCATCAAAACCCCATTTATAGATGCATTTTAAAGTGCCCGATTCATCATTGTTTTTTCCACAAGCTTTAAATATTTTAAATAGCTTTAAATGAGCTAAAATATTCTCTGAACAGTTAAATCCAGAAGAGATTGTAACATTATACACGCTGAAACGTCTGTAATTATAATATCACATTTTGCAGGATAACATTCTTCTTTTGCAAGTTTTATTTGATAATAAGAGGGATAAATATTTATAGCCTCTTCAGCTGAAACTTCTCGTAATAAAAGGTATTTAGATTTTGATAAATTTAGGGAAATAAACATAGCCAAAGCCTTATCTCTAGACATTTGTTTTGAAACTGTGCATTTATTTTCACAAAACTCTCTCACTTTTTTAATACAAGTGGGATTCTTTTCTAAATAGTCCAAAATTTTACACAAATCAGTATTTTTTTCGGCGTAAGCCTTTGATTTTGTAGCGTACAATAATTCCTGGCTTTCTGTTTCTTTTAAGGCTTCTGTTCTTCTTCTTTTTTGTCTATCAGATAGTTTTGCCCACTCTTTGCGAGATGTTTTGGAAGAAGACGAAGTTGATGGTGACGAAGAAGTAGATGTTGGTAAAAAGCATAATTCTTTATTTAACCAACTATCATGGTTTTGAAGAAAACGATCGATAATACGAGAAGATTTCTCCCATCTATTAGTTAGATGCATACAAAATATTTTTAATTTTGACTTCAGATTTTTTTCTTTATTTTCGTCAAGATTGGAAATATAAAATAGATTTTTTTTAGAACAAATTCCCAAACTTTTGTAAAATCTCTGAAGTTTATGTTAGATTCCCTGAAAATGGAGAATAAATCACGATTTGTTAACATACTCATTGTGATATAAATGAATTGACGTTAAAGAATAAAACTGACTGCAATTTTTATTAAGGATGCGCGAATGTATAGAACTTCAGAAACAACCGACCGTAAGACTTAAGTAGAGGTGTCAAATGGAGAACGCGAGAACCGAAAGCCGCGTGTATGCGGGAAGTGCGCAGGACGTGAGGACCGCGGCGCTGCGCGGCGCGGCTGCACCATATATACATACAGTACTCCTATATTGCTACCTCAGTAGGAAGACCGAGCGAGGGCATTGGGGTGCAGACGATGCTTTCTCGCTCGCACGGTTGGTCCGTTTTGGCACTTTTGCGCATGCGCCAAATATATATATGTCATGCCTGGACCGTCTGGACATAGAAGCATGCCATATGTACATATATTTGACGCATGCAC
>NW_011966643.1:3602-6779 GCF_000949405.1 Vollenhovia emeryi | reverse complement strand
GGGAGTGCTGGAGCGGACTGACTGTGCGAGCGAGAGGGTATCGTCTGCACCGAGATGTTTTCGCTCGATCCTCCTACTGAGTTATCAATATAGGAATGCTATACATATATATGGGCTGCACGGAACCATAGTGGAGCGGATAGGCGGTTGTGTGTCTTATGCGCCGCGGTACTGCAATTTTCAAGCTTCATAACTCGAAAAATATTTAATGAAAAATGCTTAATTATAGTGTTTTGAAAAGGTCTCGAGCTAAGCTATAAGAATATGCTATGAAAAATAGAGAGTTCTATTTAAGATTTTTAAGTTGACCTTGATAACGCTTCTCAAGGTCATCGCAAGGTCAAAGAAACATCAGCATCGTTTCTCTCCCTTGATATCCTACAACTTTTATACGAAACATTTTTCTCAAAAACGCATACTTTAGAAGAAATTTATCGATGTCCACAAAATCGGTGGTTTCGTTCCACTGTGCGCCGCGAACACCCAAGCCTCCGCTTCACGAGGCCGACCGGGAATCCGCGCACCGCGTTACCGCGTTACCGTCACCGTCATTCATCACACATCTCACGCTCATCACACATCTCATCGCATCTCTTGTACACAGGGCCGGCTGAAGAGGTGGGTACGGTGGGTAGTACTACCCACATGGAATATCTGTAGGTAGGTAATTACCCACTCGAAAATTTGAGCAAGAAAAATCAGACCGATGGTCGTTTTTTACTTTTATAATATCCGCGCGCGTGTATACGCGCATAAATACATCGATTCGGATCGATCTATCGAGTTATGTGCTCTTTAAAAAGTCGCTTTGATACTGACTCAGCCAAGTTTTTTAAAACTTTAGAACGTTTCGTCGTCGGTGAAGCAGTGGACGTGAAAAAAATTGTCACCTTTTATAAGGGAGATTTTCATGAATTCAGATTAGTAAGTGATAAAGATATGGCTTTAAGTATTATGAAACGAAAAGGAAAGAATCCGCAAAGTTTGAAAGATGTTGTGGAATTCATGCGCGAAAGAGATTGGTGCATGGGACTTGTTTCAGAATATTTGCGCTTTATTTGATTACTTATGACTATTCCAGGGTCATCTTGCTCTAACGAAAGAAGCTTTTCTGTTTTACGACGGGTCAAAAATTACTTGCGCTCGACGATGTTGCAAGATCGACTAAATCACATAGCAATCTTACACTCGTACCCAGATGCAGTTGATAAGCTCGATTTAGAAATACTTATGAACAAATTTATTTCTCGAAATGCTAAGCGAACTTCGGTTTTTGCATTGCACACATAAAAACATAATAAACCGAATATAATAATAACAACATAATAACGCCCTGTTCCCCCTCCCCCTCCCCCCGCTGCACTACCCACTCGGATTGAAGACATTTCGCCGGCCCTGCTTGTACATATACCATTTCATTCCGCGTCGTTATATCCCGTCCGTCCGTCTGTCCGTTTCGCGACCGTGTTAATTAGATTGAGTCTGTATATAAAGTGTATCTACGTCGTTTTCTTTATCAGTTAAATATATTTCTTTTGTTATTCTTTTCACCGTAATGAGTCGAGTGTTTTCATCTAATCCCTCGAACCCTGCCACCGGCGAGCAAAGTCCGCGAGGAAATCGATTAGGCAATTGTTTCAGAGAGAAAGAGAGAGAATTCTCAATGTGTAATTATAGCCTAAATATGTAACGGTATGACATATTGAGGTTACGTTCCGATATTTACTGTGTATATATAGCTATTTGTCTAAGGTCCTAGAAGGAATAGATACTGAAAACATAGGTACACAATATGTACCTATGTTTGTATATATGTATATAGAAATTTATGTATCCTAGGTATTCAATGTATGTAGTATTTTGGCTTTATTTTCTATACGCATGTACGTTCGTGGTCAGATAGGTTGTCCATCGTTTATGATAAGGTTTGGAACGCAGTTTATTTATGTCAGAAATTATAGTTTCTGCTCACGAAATACTCATATGTATAATTTCACGGATATTTGTATGTATCATTCTTTTTCTCTAATAATGCGTCACTGTACATATCTGTGAAAGAAAGTTATAACCTCTCGCATGATAAACTGCGTTCCGAAACTTGTCATAAGAAGTTGGACAACATTTCCGACCATAACTGCACAAATTAACAATAATAAACTTACACATTCGAGGTAGTAGAGTATAATAATAATGTTACATGGAACTGATAAAGTGCCAGCTATCATCACGTAAGCATTACAGTTAATCAATTTATGGGAAAATGTACAAGTACTTTTTGTGATTTTTTTAAATATTCATTTTATCATAGGGATTACAAAGAGTATAACACAGATACGGCGGTACACTTCATAGTAATACTGAACCGAGACAAATTAGTGGAGTTAGAAAGAAAAGATCTTCATAAAGTATTCAAACTTCAGACAACGATGACTATAACATCTATGGTAAGTTACTAGAAATATTGATACGGTGCGTACACCGACGGTGGCGGCGGCGCACAGTGGGGCCAAATCCCAAAAAGCTGGCCAAAAATCGAAAAGTGATCCAATTTGGATGTAACTCAATATATAAGGGTTTTTGAGGTCGCTGATCACGAATCTGAAGTCGAAATTTTGAAAAAACAAAATGGCGACCCAAAATGGCGGAAAACTAAGAATTTTCGTTTATTAAAATTAAAACTTTGTAAATATATGTTTTTGACATCGCTGATCGCAAATTCTTTAAAAAATCGACCAAATTGGCATAAAAAATGATATTTATTTAAGTCACAACGTTTCAACCTCTTAACCGGATTTTTTCAAGTACAATATCTGGAAACGAATTACAACAGTACAAATCGTAATACAATAAAAGGAACTTTTAGTACATAAGTATGTCTTACAAAGGAGCAAAAAGTACGTGGTGGTTAGGTAAATCATATGGAGACTCGCAGAAGGGCTATCGGGCCCATGTGCCAACCCCACCTCCTCGTGGTGTGAGTCGGTAACACAGGAGTACCCCTCCTGTGGCTGACGGGGCTCTGGCTTCGCGCAGGGTGCACGCACCGGTGTGTATACCTGGATACCTAGACGGGAAGGATCGGGTCCCGCCGCTTGGTGCTGCGGTCACGGCCGAAGAATGAGGTGGACAATAGTCGTAATTCCTCCTTAGTAGGTCGGGGGCAGGAATGTCCTTAAG
>NW_011966643.1:0-2674 GCF_000949405.1 Vollenhovia emeryi | reverse complement strand
TCTTCACCCTGAAAATCGGAAGGTCGGGTAGGAATACAGGGGTCCGCCTTCTCCCTCGTATAAAAACTCGGAGGCGGCGACACGGGTAGGGGAGGTGGATCGGCGCGGGCCGCGAGGTCACGATGCCACACACCTACCAACAGGAGTCTGTCTTGCTCCTCGTATAAAAACTCGCAGACTGGGACACGGGTAGGGGCGGTGGATCGGCGACCGGTTCTCACTGGGGCGCCACACACCGCCAACAGGGGATGTCACCCCCTGGTACAAAAACCGGTGGCCGGAATGACGCGTAGGAGATGGGAGCGGAGGGGTATCTGCGCCCTGAAGCCCCACATCTCCGAACAGGAGGTCACCTTCCTCCTGTATAAATATTCGGAGGTTGGACCCGGGCCGGGGGACGGTATCCTCAGATTTTAACGGAGGACCACCTCCTGGCAAAAATGGCGTGGCTGGACGGTGGAAGGGTACGACCCTGGGTGGACGGTTCTCCTGGGAACATCACGGCGGGTGTTGCCCACGCACCTACCGCGCCGGGAAGACTCGCTCTCCCACTCGCCTGGGGAGGGACCCCTCATGCCCTCGATGCCAGGCCTGGGAGGCCGGCGCGGGGGCGGGGAGTCTGCTCAGTGGTACGACCCGACCGCCAACACTGGCGTCCGCCTAGTGAGAGTCCACCTCATCTCACTGTAATATAACAGAACGGAGGATGGCTTTCATAAGGAGGCGATGTAGGTCGCAAAGTGACTTTGGTCACTGGGTTGCTGGGCGAGCAGCGACGAACAAGAGGGGGCTGCTGCGGCGGCCAATTTTCAGGGTGGCATCCCCGGCATTCTGCCGGGATATACACTATCGATCTCTCTTGAGATGCACCTCCCGTGGAGCGCCACCTTGTCGTGGTGGGGGGCTTAGGCGGGCGTTCGATCGGGAGCCGTCCGTGTGCCGTTTTTAGGCTCCGGCGGCTCCTTAGGTCGGGCGTCCGCTGACCAAGAGCGCTCCGACAGACCTCCTTGCAACTCATTGCACGCCGGTGCTCCGGCCTATGTGCTTTGGGTTGTGGGGGGGGTGGCTCTCCCGTCGCTGGGCTGGACGTGGTCCTGTCTCGGCGGCGGGGGAGGGTCCGACCCTGGCGGCGTAACCGCACGTGGTGCGGGTGGCTGGGTGGGCGGACAGTGAGGGGGCCGGGCCTGCAGTCACGCAGGTCTGGCCACGGACATCGCGGGTCGGTGTCCCCTGTGTCTCGGGGTGACGCCCTTTTGAGGGCGTGCATCCTGGCATGGGGGCGCCGGCTCGTCCGGTCCGAACGGGGTGACGGGCTGCCGGGGCCGCTCGGACGTTTCCGAGGCGGGGCTCGGTGGCCTGGGACCCTCCGGAGCCGCTGGGACGTATTCCCAGGTCGGGGTCCGGGGGGCCGGAGGCGGGGGGCTGTCGCTAGGGCCGGGGGTGGCTACTCTGGCTTGCGGCGGCAGTCCCTCGGACGAAGGGGCCATCGAGGGAGTCACGACCCTCGTTGTCCCCAGCCGGGGAGACTTCCGCAAGGCCCCTTGCGTTCTAGCGGGGGTCTGCCTGGCGGAGGAAGTGCTCAGGCTGGCTGCCGCGGCGGGCAAGATGAAGGGGGGACGGGCCTCCCCCGACACCCCATCCGTCCGCGGGGCCCCCCGCGTGGCGGCACTTCTGCGGTGCCCAGGGTGTTGGAGCCCTGGGACCCCCGAAAGCCACTCTTCGGAGTGGGGAGTAATGGGCCGGAGGCCAGTGCCGGGGTGCGGATTTCCCCCCGGCCCGTGCCATATCCCAGCTCCCCGGGAGGACTCGGGGCCTCCCAAGTTTGGGAGGGGGGCATGCCCTGGCTGGAGCAGCCGCAGAAGTTAGTGGGATTACTCGAGGTGGCAGACAACGATATTTTTAAGTCTTTTCGTTTCAAAGGGAGGAATCCTCTTCTAGAAGAAGGGGGTGCTTTGGGGGCGCCGTCCGTCAAGGTAGGAAGGATGGAGACGGGCGGGTCCTCCGTCGATGGCCGGGCCACCGGATCGGGGTGGGAGGTTGTCCATAGGGCAATATTTGTGGACAAATACGATCCCTTCAAGAGGGAGTATAAGAGGTTAGCTCCTCTCTTCGAGGAGACGCTCGTGGAGAGAGTCCTTGGGAAACTGGAGGGCTGGAATTCGCAGCTCTACCAGGGACGCGAAGGTCTGGAACAGATGGAGACGACGACAAGGAGAGGACTCGAGGCGGACATCGCCTGTGCGGTAACAGGGGTGTACTGTCTCCAGGAGAGGGCCGCGACTTACCGCGCTGAGCGCGATGAGTTACGGGCTAGGCTGGCGATAGTCGAAGCGGAGATGTTGAGGAGGCCCGCTACGAGGGATGTTGAGTGTCAAACTCAGGGTCCCCGTAGTACGACCGATGGAGCTTTGCGCGACCGATGGAGCTTTGCGAGCCACCTTGCCAGAGCCGCAAACAGGGCGGGAGTGAGGGCGGCCAAGCTTGGCCGGCTCCTCCCCAACGTTGGCGGCCCGGACGGCAGGGTGCGTCGGCTGTACGCCAACACGGTTAAGTCCGTGGCGCTCTACGGGGCCCCAGGGTGCTTGTTTACCCCGAATCGTGAGAGGCAAGGGGACTCACGGTAAACAAGCACCCCGAAGGGAACAGAATTCTACTACGTCCACGTTGTTATTCC
>NW_011966642.1:9030-22787 GCF_000949405.1 Vollenhovia emeryi | reverse complement strand
CTCAAAGCTATTGCAGAAACATTTTGCAATATTTATGAAACGTTTCAATCTATCACATGAAATATTTCTGAAATATTTCTGAAAGGTTTTTGTGCTGTATGGGACATGCCTCGGTGGTCAAATTAGTGAGACGCCCATCTAGTTTATAGAGGAAGGTCCAGGTTCAAACCTTGGCTGAAAAAAGTAAATTTTTCACAATAAATTTAAAATAAAAATCATTTATAATAGATACCAGACATTGTGTCTGCGCTCTTATATTCTTTCCCACATGGAAACAAAACTTCTAATGGACGTCCATTATACGTTTGTCATGGAGATTAACACCTTCCAGTATACGTCTATTAGATGACCAATGAAAGACAATGAGAAATCCATAGTTCCGCATTGCGGACATCTTGGACCTCCATTATACATCTTTAAAGATGTCCATTAGACGTTCCGTGGATCATTCCCAGTGAAAACAGTCAAGTCAAAATGACGACAATATGACGTCAAATTAGTCGATTGTTGTCATGGCGTCAAGAAAGTGGACCAAAATGACGAAAAATTGACACCATATATTTTGACGTTGTACGCGATGAAACATCATAAAGAAAGATAAAAATGGATATTTCAATAATAATTGTAGAGTTATATGGGAAAATCTCAATCAATGTCATGTTGACATCAAGATGACTACATTATGATATCATTTGAATATTCTATATCATACTGTGAAGGTTTAGCTACAAATAAAACTAACATTTTCTCCACTTGTGGAGAAAGGGAATACAATTTATTTTGTATTCTTTTTACATATAATAATTTTATAAAATCGCGGTTTATAACTTATTGTTAGTTGCGTCGGTAACTCGATCGGATGGACTCGGATCCACGGCCCACCGCCCATGCCGAGGACCAATCGCATCGACTGACAAGTGTAAGCGATTACTAGGGAAACCAGTGTTGGTAGAGGTCGCGGGGTGGCAGTGCCATCGCTAGCGTCGCCTATCTGTTATGTATGCCGTGTATGGCAGTTAGTAAAGAGCATTGAACTATAACCATATTGGAAGGAGCACTCCATTGTTGTCGTGCGGTCAGAACGGTGCGAGAGGGATAGTTGAATGGGAATGGAGCTATTCTTGTCTAACTACAGCGATCACGTGACTCGATATACTACACAGTCTGAACACATTTGCTTTCGCAATTTTACTCTAATTTGCTTACTTGTGTAATGATAAATTCATATCTTTATCACGTGTTTTAAGACAATTTTTCATATAACATTCTCTTCCCATTTTTGATAGATATACACTTTTTGGTTGTCACCACTATACGAGAACAAATCTGAACCAATGTTTTCAGCCACGGTAGTTGACGTTAAAAAGAGACATCACCATTCCCATTCAACTATCTCTCTCTGACCGCTCGATCCTATGGAGGGGGTAGGCAGTGCTCCTTCCAGTATGGTTATAGTTCAATGGTAAAGAGTTACGGACGATCGCGGGAAGCGAGCGGACGTGTGCGATTCAAGGAGAGTCGGTTAGAATTGAGGGTCGAGAATAGACCTCGCGAGCAGGAAGACGTGTCAGTTTGACCGTGGTCTCGGTCAGTTGCGTCTTGTGTTCGGTTGGAAACCTAGCGTGGCCAGTAGTGTCGCGTGTTCGAAAAGTCTTCCCTGTTGCAAAGAACCGATAGAAACTAATAAAAAAAATATATTCTATCTGAAAAAGATGTGTTTTTGTCCTTGGAATCTCTTATAACTTCTGATAGGATTGATGATTTTGCCAAGTATGTTATTTAATCAGGTTTTATGTGTATATATCACAACTTATACAAACTGATAGAACAAAGCGACTCGGCGAGATCAATCTGCAATTGCAGATAATATCAAAAGTTTAGGTGTCTTTTATCTGCAATTGCAGATATCTTTAAAATTTCAATGTTTGATTGTATTCAATCGGAATACACTTGCACTTACAAACTAGGATGTATTAGTACTTACCATCGTGTTCAATATATAGAGATTTTAAAGGAATGTATATGTTTTAATCAGATTTCGCTAGTAATCGTTTCATATATGGATTATCAAAGTCAAAAGGTATCTTTGGTTCGAAGATCGTGGATCCGTATATGCAAAGCTTTTATCTTAATTTTATCTGCATATATCAGCATCTATCCGTACAGTGAAAGATTCACTCTCAGTATGAGGCCAGTGTTTTTATTGGGAAATACAGATATAACTTCTATTCGTTTGACTCTGAATACCTCAACTCATTCGGTCCTAGATGGGAATATTTTCGATCGGTCGTTATATGGATTCTTAGATAAAAATGATTCTATGAAAATGTATCCGTATTTGCTAACTTATTTTATTTGCACCTATTGGTATGCATTCGTATTGTGAAAAGTATGACCTCACTATGATGCTGTGGTTCTCTTATCAGTAAATACAGATTAAATAAGTTTATATGGAATTTTCCCGATGCAGTCACTTTAGGGTGGGAATATTTTCGATCAGTTGTATGGATTCTCGTGCAGCAGACGAGCATCTATATTTGCAGAAGCTGATTGTAAATACCGCGATGCGTCTGGTACTCCATGACAATATTTAAAGATAGTGTAAGTGTCCCTTTGCTGTGTTGCATGTCCATACAAATGTATTTTAAGGAAGGCAAAACATTCTAATTTGTACTGTTTTTCATGTTTTAATAGATATGCTCCACGTAACAAATGTAACATGAAATAATTGAAAAAACAAAAAGATTCAATCAAAAAGTTATTTGATAAAATTAGTTTATTTTATGAAATTAGTCACTGTTACTACTACTGCTGCTGCTGCTACTGCTGGTACTGCTGTTGCTGCAGTAGCTGCTACTGCTGCTGCTGCTACTGCTACTACAATTACCTCCAGAGTTAGGCGGCTTTTCTTTTTGTTTTGCATCTTTTACAGTTTTTTCTACAACATAGATAAGTCCATAACTTACTTTTTATATCATGTTTTTTAAATTTAGAACTTTCAGTGAAATAAATTTTCGCTAGGAATAAGTTATGACTTGGGAGTAAATCATGGCTAGGGCATAGTTTGCCCTATCCTTATCTACAGAAAATTATGAATCTACTTACTTGTCTTCACGACGTGTTGCCTTACGACTCTGTTCATGTCAGAGATTTTTGCCTTATAAATGTTTGGTAATCCCCAACCAATTCTTCAACTTTCTGTTTGTCATAGCGACGATATGATTCTAAGAAGTATCTGAATATATCTGTAAAAAATATTTACTTCTATGAAGGTTGTGTGAAACACTGACAGTAACAAAAAGTATAATCGTTGAAAGTTTATTTTAAGTTTTGGAGAAAGCTAAATTATGAAGTGCAGCATCCAGCAATTCTACGTTAAGATTTTTCCTTTTTTCAGAAAAAGCAATACCCTTGAAATTTTGAAACCCTACGATTTGGGGTGAAAACCTACATGTCCTACATACGGGTTTTTACATTGCTTTAAGATTAGAAAATGTATAATCGCATGAGTGCGAAAGAACTAGAACTATGGGGATTGTAAGAGCGGGTGCTCGGTAGTGTTGAAAAAAATTTTTTTAATCTCCGTTATTTGAGTACATACATAATACATTCAATGAATCTCGTGAAAAGTGGAACTAGATAAAAAATGCGAAGCTGAAAGGAAACGAAAGAAAAATTTATTCCCCTTTTTGAGAAAAATTTAAAGATTAAAAAAATACATTTCAATATGAAAACATTCATTTCATGAATTTTTGTATACAAAAGTATATATACAGGGTGTCCCATAATATAATTATTGACAAAGCCATCGTGTATAGAATGGACTAAACTGAGTAGAAAAGTCCTGTACCATTTTGCGATTTTCGCAATATATAACGAGAAATAAATTATTAAAGATTATGGAATAAACGCGTATCTGACCGGCTTATCCCACCCACCGGCAAATGCGTAACAACTCAGAGTGACAGAGTAGGGGCGTAGCTCCACGCATCGTTCATGTGTAGTGTCACTGTAGCGAGTGAACAACTTTCCACTCTGTCGCTCTTACAAAGGCTGCAAGTTAATGAGAAATACTTCCCACATTTGCCGATGAAAAGATAAACGATTAATTTAACTTGATTAACTTGACTATTTGTACAATATAAAAATGGATACTTACCGCGAACAGCAAGCGCCTTCGTGGGATTCAGCGAGGGTTTCGGAGTACTCTTGGTACGGTTACATGCTGCACCTGTTACGCTCGATCTTTTCAGCTCTCTATCTCCAAAAATAGCGAGAGCCATGTTCTTTACGAACATCCCGTCCGAACGTGCATTAAACACGGCATTATCATATGTTATTTTATCTATCCAAATATTCTGGCCGCAGTGTACCTATTAATTTCATAATAAATTCTTTAAAACAGCATGCAATAAAATATTCTTAATTCTTTTTTTAGGCTAACATGGAACAGTCAGAAATTATAAGAGCATGCGAAAGGTAGCTGCAGTTTCAGAAATTATGTTTTGCAAAAGTACGTTTGGATTTCGAGGAGAAGCGAATGTAGACCACATGCGGAATTGATGGACGTTTTTGCATTCTAAATTTACTACTTCCCAATCAACATACTTCCGACAATAGTTTCGGACTTTTATATACAATAGTAGTTAGAACTGGTTTCGTTGCTAGTTGTACAGCCGCAATGCAACCAAAACAAATCCAAAATAAAATAGTTGTTTCGAACCAGAAAGTAATCATTATGTAATGGTTTTTGAAAAGTAGTAAATTGGCTAACTACATTAACCAAACTGATAATTCAATATACTTTGGCTTATCTTTTCTACATCACCATCTTTACGGATAAATCCTGGGAGCGGAGGTTTACTGATGTCTTCGAGACGTATGTCTTCATCAATATTACCTGCTGCTGTACGAACACCTGTAATTTTTCAAATTACTTTTATATTTATGATGTAAAGATACGAAGCCATATATAAAGATTTTCGTTTCACAGTTTTAGAAGCAAACTACTTTCAATTGTCTGATTCAGGATGTCTAATAACTTTAACGATAAAAATATCATAACATTGAAGGTTTCTTCACGATAAAAATATTTTTTTATGACATCAATAAGTAATTAATGAACGTGTGCAATTGGAATTTGTGCCTACTTTTACGTATAATGTCGGCAATGAGTTCGTATGAAGGCATAATTTTTTTATCACAGTTCTGAAGTACTAGTTACTTAATGATCTTATACATACATATGTCCATTAAAGTGCATTAAAGTGACAATATTTTGATTTTGTTTTTAAATTTTAAGTTTTATCCCAAAAATATTTTTTTATGCAACAAAACATCCTCACAAAAGATCTATCGGGATAAAAACATTTATTACAGATCGAAAGGGTCGAAAATTGTATTTTTTTGTTAAAAGTTATTATATGTTATGTTCCTACTATTTTGATTCTGCTTTTCTTTTCATGTATAATTTTAATTTGCCGAAATTTCGGAATAAATTATTAATTATTTGAAATTTACATTTAAATTTAAATTTTTTAAAATTTACATTATTATTCATGCAGAATGCCATAAATAGAGAATGGAATATTCACCTATACTGAACAATAAGAAGTACTTACTCTGCAGTTGTTTCCAGTTGCTCTCTATTGTACTAAGAGATCCCATTATGAATGCCTCAAATTTTTCACGCGATTGCTTCGATTGTTCAAGTTCAATTATTAACTTTTTAACCAGTTCAGTTAGCTCTCGCAAGCAGCCAGCAACATTAATGTTTTCCCTTTCTACAGTCTTCTTCGAGTGTGGTTTATTCTGTAAATACGATACGTTTTAATTTCCGATATATATATTTTCATACTCATATGTATAACAGTATTCGTAAGAAGAAAGAAATTAAGAGAGAAATCCTATTAATTTATATTTTTGCCCATTGCTTTCTCAACTTTCCTGTCATCACAAAATTTCTTCAATAAAAAAACTAAGAGACTGACACGCTTCATTCATAAGTTTTGTGATGGGAAAAGTCTGATAAAATAATGGACAAGTTAAATTTCTATAATTTTCGCAGTTTCTTCTCATTGTCAGTTGCACGCACTTACACTTGTTTTATGGACATGCTTCTTTTTGGTGAGGTGTAAACTCTTCTTTTTGGAATGTTTTTTATGCTGTAGACATGACAGTTTTTTTAAACAGGATATTGCAAAATGTGACTCACTACCTAGATAACACAGAGAATCCAAACAGAATCCAAAAATACTTTGCTTTTATTTCACCATTTCTGATTGAGTTTTTTTAATAAAAAAGAAATTATTTTCATAAAAAAGGTTCTTTTGTATCCAAAAAAAAAGTTCAGAATTGATGACATAAAAACGAGGTCCTTTTGGATTCTGTGTGCTATCTGGGTAACTTCAGAGTCGATGAAAATACATAGCGTGCCTTCTACGTACTTGATTATTATTGTTCAAATCATCTGTTGGATTTGAGCGAGCCATTTTCGAAGGATCGATAAAAATTTCTGGCACTGTTGGAGGAGGGACCAATGTATCAAAATTAGATGCATCATTCAGCGGAGTTACATCTGTTTCTGTTGACCGTTCACTGGGAGGTTGCGTTGGTGAACGAGTCGTGTGACTTAAAATCTCAATGGTAGAGGACTTGCAAATCTCAGAATCTTCTGGGTATTCACATGTTGACGTAGGTGAGTTCCGTTGAGAAAGTTCAGCGCTCTTTAGTGGAGACGCCATATGGGATGCCGCAATATCTAAACTCTATAGAAAACATGATGCGATATAGGAAGGTCTTGATTAAATTGATAACAGTTGGGGAAAATTGTAATAAAAGCTACACATTAGTCAAAGTAACGATAATGAATTTAACAGGTCACGTCATCTGAACATAAAATGATCACAAATTACAAATTTTTTCTCATGCAACCATTGTATATATATTATAATGTATTTATTACAAGAAGTACGTTGTCAACTATAAATATATCTAACATTAAATTCCTTAAAAATGTTTTTTATTACAATTGTCCTCAACTATTATCAACTTATCTATACAAGATCTAGCTAACTCTTGAGAGGTTAACCAAGTAATTATAATTTACTACTCACTTCAGAATCTTTTAAGATGTTTTCTAAGGAAGATATCTGAAAAGTTAACATAAAGTTGCGAATGAGGAGAAGATTTGCAGAGATAGTATTAAGTCTCGTCTGAGTTTCTAAGATTTGTTACTATTCTTGCTGTATTCTTACCTCCGATTCATTCAGTTGCGCAAGGTCCTCCTTAAACTTTTTTTTTAATTTACTTTCTTGCAACGTTCCTGGGGATCTTTTAACGCTTTTCTAGAATATAATGATTCGACCAAATTAAAGCAATTAGAAACAGTCACGAAAAATTTCATATTTTATAAGATTTGAATGTTAATGAATAATGAATTGAATATTAACTATATTCATAGACATAATAAAAATAAATCAGTGCTCGAAATTAGATGTATGATACATTGCATGTACAATAGATTACATGTATGTATAATATATGGGCTTTATTCAATTCACATTACACATTACACATCGCGGTGAACGCACCTCTGTCTCGCCTAATCGTCTCATAAGAAAATATAAACTTAAAATATAAACGTAAACTTAATCCTACAAAAATGTACACCTAATTCCAAGCATGATCTTAAACATTACACAATTATTAATGTAACTGACCTTATTTTCTTTTCCTTGTTTTGGATGACGTGCTTCTTTATGGCTGCTTCTTTTCTTTCGTTTCTGTCCTTTGCCTCTTTCAAAATGAAAACCTTCGTTTTCTTTGTTTTCTTCGTCTCCTCCGTTTTTTTTGTTTCTTTCGTCTCCTCCGTTTTCTTCAATTTCATTTATTATTGTATCCTGCGAAGATCGTTTTTGTGTACAAAATCAAACCATTATTGTCAAAAACACCGAATCCTGTTCATTGCTTCATTCAAGATGCATAAAAAAATGTTTTTGCGAAGTCTTCTAATGTACAGTACTTGTCGAATCAAAGTCTGCACAATTTATTTTTATGCTAAAACATGAATCTTCTATATTCCCAAATTTTTTTGAAAGAAGGCGACGTAGTCTTCGATTCCGGTTGAAAAGTTTATTACTTTGCATTGAACATCTTCGGCGTTAACGATTAGTATATCTCCTTCTGTGTCGTGTACTTTAAACAGGTGGTCCAATATCCTTCCGTTGAATGTCCATGGAGCTATTAAAATTTCACGACCGTATAAGTAGCATATATTGTTGACAAGCACAAAGCTGTGAATTTTCATAATTTTCTTCGATTTTATTTGTACTACAGTATCGTCTGTTCTTTGTGGACGGATGTATGCGGTACTACGAAGCACGATTTCCTTGTAAATACCTCGATTGAATATTTTTACAGGTATGCATATTCCATGTAGGTGATTCATTATCACTGTTTCAATCTCTTTGTCGTATCGGCCTGTACCGATCAGCGTCACACCGTTATCACTTTTCACACAGTTTTTAACCAGATGCGTAGGTTTAAATAAGTTATGACAATAATTACGACAAGCAGGCATCGGTGAAGCATCGTCGATATGTGATTGAATGAATTTTTTCTTTAACACTGAATTTGCAATTTGATGACTCACGCCGTGAGGCGCATTGATGTGGCGTTTAAAATGAAAAATTCCATTTTCGAAAGGAAATGTTGAACTTGCCCATAGTGGTCCACTTTGTCTTACCGATTCACATAGGTGCAGCATTGAATGCAGATTGAATGTCATAACTTCCTCTCCATATAGAATTTCACACTGTCCTACAAATTGAAGTAAATCGTATTCACATTTTTGAAACTCTGCTTCACTTATCTCGCTTTTTAACAGGGTATTAACACTTCGAACGAATAAAATATAAGATTCGAAACATTCATCGTTGAGTATTCCTTGTAGACATGGTACACTGTCGAATAACAACCAAGATTCCCATTCTGATGCTTTCCATTTCGGTGTATCTTTTATCGGCCTTACTAACCTGTGAATTTCATGCGGTCGTTTAATTTTTGATCGACGTTTGTTTATTTCTTCTCTATCACTTGGCTTTAAGTAACAATTCCTTGAGGCCGTAGTCCATATGCCCCATAATTGTTTGGTTGTACCTAGTAATACACCGTGCATGTAATCTATGGGGAGACCCCAAACACAATTAAAATGATTCATCCTCAGTAATTCCGACCGACCTTTTACGCCGTTTATTGTTAAGCCGGCGCGGCGAATCTTTTCGACCTTCTCAACGTCTTGTAAATGACTTTCGTGTGACCTTAATTTCGGATCAGTGCGACATAATGGATATCGCATTGCACTGCCATCATAAAATCCGTACGCATAACACCAACTGCATCCGTAATGTCCATTGTACTGTACGCGAAACTGTACAACCGGACGAGCTACTGTATCCATGCATAGTAGAAGGCAGTAAAGTTTATAATTAACCTTGTCTCCGGTTAATCGGAGTGTGACATTGATTCCATTATTCATCAGATCTTCAGCCTGATCGATGAAACTTGATAAATACGACTTCATCAATTCAGGCTTTGGCTCTTTAGAAGTCACAAATTATAGTCCACCGAGTATTACGTTACGAAATCGAACACGAGGACTCAATTCGTTAATGTGGAGTTGGATTGGCCAGAAACTACGATTTGAACTCTTAAACATTGGAGCACCATCTATGTTCACATTATAAGTTAAAGCTCCCGGTAAGAGTTGTTGAACCTTCTTGTACAGACGACCGTCATATATATCGTGTATTAATCCATCATTCGGTGTTTTTTTCATTAATTCAAGGGTCTCCAATAAATCTGATTGTATGCTTGCATCACTCAACATCATCTTCAGTTGATATTTTACATCAATGGACATAAATTGATTCGAACTTTCTGAAGAGAGTGTATACTGCTTCTTACAAGATACACATTCAGTTCGCAAATGGCAGATATTTTCTGTCAAACTTTTTGAGGCTAACAGTTGGTAACAATTTTTAGTTTCGCAATAGAAGTGTAATGTCATTGTATCGCGAGGTGGATTAAAGACTTTTCCTCTTGCATAATGAGTTGCATTCCAGCATTCAAAGTTAGGACCAGCTACAGTCTTAACGAAATCTATCAAGTCATCTTGATTTTGGCGTGTGAGATTTTTTGTCACTGCATACGTTTCTATCATTAGCAAAACATCCGATACTGTGAGATGAGATTCGGGAAACATTACAACGGTACCATTCATCTTATCAATATTGAAATGCCATTTGGATTCATCTTCGGATTCGTTTTCATGTGTTGAATTTGATTCACTTTTATTACTTTCGGATTGGCTTTCAATCGAGAGTGAGTCATCTATTTCTTCTATTAAATCTTCGTTTGAATTCTCGTCAAGTAACATATATTCACAATCGTCAATAGGTTCAGTAGAAGCATTCGGCAATGTGCTGGGAAGGAAATCATGTTCTTCGTTTAGAGGAGAACCAATAGTTAATACTTCATTATTTCCCGACACACTAGGAAAAATGAAATAATCAGCATTGGATGTTCCTGGTTGTGGGTTTAAAACGTCGGGTACATTAATTTCTCCATCACCTGATACATTAAACACAACGATTGTGTAAAATATTGTAGGTACTTTTGCTCGTAAAGATTGAGTATTCTTGGGATGCAGTCTAACATGCGCTCACAGTGCTAAAAATGTATAATGTAAGTGACGTTAACTATGTATTTTTGGGGTTGTGAGCACATGTGAGCACATTTTGGACCTCAGTCTAATTGTAAGATCACTTATCCACTTACTTTCTTTTTTAGCTTTTTTTGCTTTATTACGCCATCTATCACGTGTTCTCTTACTAACTTGTACAGGTTCATATGATGGTGAGAGAATAAGCTTATAAACTTTCTTGTTTTTTATCATATCCATCGCGAAAGTGTTAAATTACGTAAAAGTAATAATTGTTGATAGATGATCAAGTGATTACTTGATTTGTAATAAAAAAATCGATCAACCGATCGACCAATAAAAACATTTTTAATTTCCTAATTAAAACAATGTCAAACAGAGTATCTGAAACGGAACAAGACAGAATCCCCAAGAGTATGTATGAGTAAAAGGAAAACAAAAAGTAATAATAAATAATACTAAACATAAACTTGAAAATTAATTAAATTCCAGAAATTGCCATTTTCGGTTCTACCTGTGCCTTGGTAGCCTAATAATTATATGTAAATTATACGAGTATATACTAATACCGCGCAAAATATTATTATCGATAGAAATTGAGCTTAAGAGGTGCCGCTTTTTGTCATTTATACCTGACATAATTGATTGGAGATTATCTGATCTTTTCGGAACCAATAAATAGTAGTAAGGTACAAGGTAATTCATCTAATTAAATCTTAACAGTCAAATATTTTAAAAAGATATTTTACAAGAAAGCGTATCAAATAAAAGTTGCTTGATTTTGTTTTGGAAGATACTTTCTGATAATCTTAATTTGACCTTGGATAAAGATCATGACATATTTTAAGATAATGTTTATTTTCTTAAATAAGTATCTATTTTTTATTGTATCATATTTTTCTACAAATTAATTTAAGATTTTGTCTGAAACATTTTTTTATTTGCCTAATATTTTTTTAGACATTCAAGAAAAACTTCATAATGATTTCAATATTTAACTTATAATATTTTTATAATTTGTTAGAGGAAAAAGTGATACAGAGCTCTTTTATTTGATTTGGTCTAAAGAATATACGATTACAATAGTGTCCCAATTTGTAACGATTTTTGTATACATGAAAGTCAAGATTTCAAGGTCACCAAGTTGCAGCACCAAATCTTGAGATCAAATCAAGTCAAAAAAAGTTCTGTATCACGTTTTCTTCTGACAAAAAATTATCAAGATATCATAAGTTATAGATATTGGAAAGTTGCCATATTATTCTTGAATAACTAAAAAAAGTAGTAGGCAATGAAAAAATGTTTCAAACAAACGCTGTTTAAAACAATAAATTAATAAAACATAATTAACTAATACATTTTTTCTATTAGAAAAATAATACAATAAAAAATAAGTACTTTCATTTGAGAAAGTAAAGATGATCTTGAATTAATCTCATGATCTTTATCCAAAGTCACATTAAGATTATCATGAAGTGTCACAAAACCAAGCAACTTTGATTTGAAATGATTTTTTATACAGTTTCTTTTTTAAATGCTTGACTGTAAAATTAAATTGAATCACTGTATAATGAAAAACGAATTTATAAGCATATTTGCATATATCTACTTACCTCCATTTGTGTAGCTTTCATAAGAGCTAACTTTTCTTTTAACAACTGAGTTTTATCCATAATCTTCTGTTGTTTTTGAATTTTGTCATCTTCATCCGTTATCTCGGATGCAGAAAATAGAAGTGAAGATGGTACAATTTTTGGCCTCTCTTTTTCAATTCGGCGTTGTAGATCCTCCAACGTTTCTTTAAACAAAATTAATTATTGTATTGATTTGCGCAAATATTATTACATTTAACTACGAGCTGTTCCATAAAAACAAGGAATAAAAATCGAGACAATCATGCACTTGAGGACAAATCAGGGTAATAATACGTGTGTTCATAAAATTTGCTTCCTCATTGAGAAAATTTTGATAGTGAAATTTTTTAAATCTGAATCCCTAAAATGAGTATCTCCAAATTCAATACCAAATATACTTATCTTCGACTCAACTTTTGTAACAAATTTCAGTTGGAATTTATGAAAATTACAGCGTTTATATTGAAAAAATGTAAACTCTTTGAAAATCCAAACGACCATATAAATTTTCACAAAAACCGCAAGAAATTTAAGCGTAATTCAATTGCAAGTGAATAGTGGGGATTTTTAACCATGGCTGAGGAAGGGGGATTGCGTTACTAACTGAATAGTTTTACATATTGTACCTTCAACGAAAGCTACTGCTGCTTCCCGGTATTTATCGACACACCAGACTTTATACAATTTCCCTTTTTTCAAAGGAATCTGAAAGTGATGTATTTTGTCACTCTCGACGATTTCGTATGTCAACTCTCCAGTATATTTTATATAGCAAAACATTCCTGAGTACGGAAAAAATCGCTCGTTATGGAGGGAATTTGTGAAAAGATTGCTATCGATAAGAATGAATACAAATCATTTAGCTACAGATAAGATCCTATAGGATCCTACAGATACAGATAGGATCCTATAGGATGATTTGTATTCATTCTTATACTTGTGTGTGCGTGCATGCGTCTCCTATAGGATCCTATAGATACAGATAGGATCCTATAGGACACGCATGCATCCTATAGATACAGATAGGATCCTATCTGTATCTACAGGATCCTATAAGACACGCATGCATGCACACACACACACACAACAAGTATATAAAAGAGATATGGAAACGATGGAGAAAACAAGTAATTGTATAATATTAATATATATCTAATTAATATGTATTATAAACGTGTTACAACAAAAGAAAACAAAGTAACGACACACAGGGCTTTAATGAAATAGTACATACCGAGATACGAGCAGGAATAACCAAGCATGGAATAATTGTAGTCACAATAATCTCATATATGTATGATCACTACATGGCTAGCGCGACTGCCAGCGAGAAATGACTCGTTGATATATGTCGAAACGAAGTCGAATCGACATCGACACCTTCAAATTGATATCAAATT
>NW_011966642.1:0-5902 GCF_000949405.1 Vollenhovia emeryi | reverse complement strand
AATTGACATCGTTTCGACTTCGATCGACGAGAGTCATTTCTCACTGGGCTATACGTATTGCCAGTTCATCCGGCAAGAGTAAACTAACCTGGGTTTTTCCTTCACCTCTCCTACGATCTACTGCTTCAAAAGAAACGGCGAAGAAGACAAACAATGTTTTTCAATATATCTGGTTCGCTCTGTTCGAAGCCAGCCGAAGCCGAGACGTGCAATGTCGAGGGAACGAGCCTCTTTGTACGCGTTCTCCTACTTCTCGTTTGTTATTCCCCACCACTGACGTAGCCCGCGTTTGTTATCCCCCTCCCCTCTGGCACCTTTGCTTCGACGTTCTATGATGTTGTATCAGAATCTATCATTAAATACAGTTAGAAACCATGTCGAAACCGAATATTCGGAACCCGAAATTAACTGTTTCTACAGTTTTTATTAACTGTTTCTACAGTTTTTTTGAAGAGCAAGATATATATTATAATTATCCCTTTTTTTATTTAGCAAATATGAATTGCTGCAGACCTATCAGGAAAAACTGCTTAATTCATATTAAAAAAGTAAATTTCTATCGGAAAACTATTTTTAACTGTGTTTTTGTCCTTGGATTGCCAGGTTCAATTTTATAATATAAAAATTGATCCTTACAAATCTGTATTTACTCATAAGACGATATAAATATACTTTCGTTTTGAATAAGTCTTTACCATTAAGATGCGATAGAAACAAATCGTGGTCTTTTCATATTAATGCGTATTCGTTTCCAAACAGTCAAGTATATTCAAAACCTATTAATTTACAACATGTGGAAATACATATAGAAAAATATTCAAATGAAATCGGTAACTACATGTAAGAATACGCAGCTATCTATCAGTGTATACGATGCTGTTTAGATCCAATGAATCGTACATCCGTAAATCTTAATAGAATTCATCATACGCATGAAAACAATAGAATCAGATACATTCCGTAACAGATTATCCACATAGTGACGGCATGCTCATACATTGTGATAAATCCAAATCAATTATCAAAGTCCATATTTTTTGGTGCCAATAGACCAAATAGAATCTGATAGACTTTCTATTGTTACCTAGGAGTTTCTATTGGTCTTTTGCAACAGGGTTAACTCGTCGGAAAGTCGAGTCGAGTGCCGGTACGGCGTGCCGGGCATTCTTGCGTCAGCTACCACGCGTATTCGGCGTGATACGGCCTTCGCGGCCATTTAGTCGGTCTTTTCCGTTGCGTATCCTCTCGAGGGATAAAGTGTACTGTTAATAAATATCCTGGAACAGTAAATAACTATTCCTATATCGGCTGATCCTATAATCCTGACAATATATAGATCCCTATATACACCCCCCCCCCTTCCAGTACATTACTGGACAACCTTTACAGCCTCAGAAGTGGGATCCGAGTTCGGTCCTTTCGGTTCTTTGTCCTCGAGAGTGCGCGGGACGTGTGTCCTTTGTGCGCCGACGTGAGTCCTTTGTGCGGGACGTAAGTCTTTTGTCGTGCGAGTCGTGTGTCCTTTGTTTGACCGGTACGAACACGTTACGGTCACGTGAACACTCGCGTGAGTGGAAAAAACAGTAGCGTACGCGGGAGTGAAAAAGTTAGTGTGTACGTGCTGCAGAGGGAAGACATGGCAAGACGTCTTCTCGAGAAGCTGTCGCTCGAGCAGCTCAATGAAGAAGCTCGTGACTACAATATCCCGGTTTCGGATAACCGCGACGCGCTAATAAGCTCAATTATAGCGCATCTAGAAGCTCATGGTCCGTGGGCAGATCTACAAAACGATACCTCCCGTAATAACGAGCCGGCTAATGTACCAGAGGGCGGCTCAGTGCAGGAGGACACAGGGGTCGAAGAAGATCGTGCGAGGGTCAGCAATTTTGAGGCCTCGATCATGAACGCGTTCGGACCAGCGTTTGCGCGGATGGCCGCGCAGCAACAGCAGTTTTTACAACAGCTCTCAGCGAGCGGATGGCGGCCTGAGGTTACCACGAGTGCAGCCGCAGGATCGTCCGGGTGGCAACACGCAACCCCAAATTACGGGGCCCAGTCTCCCTTTCCCGGAAGTGTAACGACGGCTCAGTCAGTGATCAATTCCGTCGCGCCGGGTAACGCTGTTACGTTATTAGCTTCCCAGATTCCTACTTTCGGGGGAGAGGCGGAAGAAAATGTACAACGGTGGATACAAAGGGTCGAACAAGTGGCCCGTGCGCACCGCGCAGCGGATGAGGTTATTCTGCTCGCGGCTTCCACCAAGTTGACGAAGCAAGCCAGAAAATGGTACGACATGCAGATGGGAGAGGCCATCGAATCTTGGAAAGGTCTCCGGAAAGAAATAATCAAGATGTTTGAGCGAAAGCTGCCGCACTATATCGTAATGCAGAAGGTCGAAGCCCGCAAATGGTTGCCGAGCAAGGAGCCATTCCAGGAGTATGCCATCGAGAAAATGGTTCTCATGCACTCCTTGGGGCTGCCGCCGGAAGACGCAGTCCACCATCTCATCGCAGGGATTTCGGACAGGTCCCTTAAAGCTACCGCCACCGCCATTCCAGTCACGACGGTAGCACGGTTCATCGAAAAAATGGTACCGATCACAGCAGCGATGGGACCCTACGAAAGGAAGCCAGAACACAAGGCCAACGACTTCAAGAACAGTTCCTGCAGAACGTGTGGAAGGAAGGGACACCAGGCCAAGGATTGCCAGGCCAATAAGGATGGAGATAGCTGCTATTACTGCAAGGAGAAAGGACACCGGAAAGCCGAGTGCCCGAAGTTAAAGAAGAAGATGGCGTCGACAACCTCCGGTCAACCCGCCGCCACGGTAGCAACGGTGGGGAAGGCAACCCAAGCGAGCGCCGCGTCAGCCAAGACAGCAGCGCCGAAGGAGAAGGAACGGCCAGATCCAGATTTAGTATCCCTGGTAGCGACCGTTACCGAGCAGCCATCAGAGGAGATACCGATAAGTAACCCGTGTATTAAGATTTGCCGGATCGGTCGAGTAAATTGTAGTTTCATTGCGCTAATAGATTCTGGAAGCCCCGCTTCATTCATTAAATTCGGGTCGTATAAAAAAGTATTTTCGTCTCGCGAAATCGAGTCAGCGGATTCTAACCGTAAGTTTGAAGCATTGAATGATTATCCAATCCGAGTGAAAGGGGACCTGGATACTACGGTATGTTTCGATGTTTGTCCCAATGTAGATTATAAGATTTCTTTATATGTAATAGAAAAACAGAACTTAGCGTTCGACGTGGTTTTGGGGCGCGATTTCTTAAAAGATAAGCTAAAATTGTTATTGCGTTTTCCGCAAGATCCAGTGTCAAATCCCGAGTCAGAAGCGAAATTCTTTCCGAGCGATTTTTTGAATTTAGACATTTGTGCTGCGTTCGAATCAATTGAATCAGGTGCGAATATCGGCGAGATCGATTTTGATATAGGGGCTAAAGGAAAATTAGAACAGGTCATACGAGAAGTGAACGACACAGCAGTGCAGATGGTCGAAGACGACTATAGAGTTAGGGTTAGGGTACGCGATAAGTCAATATACGCGTATAGCCCACGACGTTTCGCATTCGAGGAACGACGACAGATAGGAGAAATCATAGATGGTTGGTTGGAACGCGGAATAGTACAACCAAGCAGTTCGCCATATTGCGCGCGAATAATTCCCGTACGTAAAAGAAACGGAAAGCTACGAGTATGCGTAGATCTCAGACCCCTAAACAGCAGGGTAGAAAAACAGAAGTCTCCATTTCCGGTGATGGAGGATTGTATCGCAAAATTAGGGGGAAAGAAAGTTTTTTCATCTCTTGATCTAAGGGAAGGTTTCCTGCAAATTAAAGTGCATCCCGATGACACCAAGTATTTCAGTTTCGCAACACCCGAGGGACAGTATGAGTTCACTCGATTACCATTCGGTTTTTCCGAATCCCCCGCCGAGTTTCAAAGGCGTCTTCGAGGGATATTTGATCCTCTCATTCGTAGCGATAAAATAATACTGTATATGGACGACTTCCTGATTCCTTCTGAATCAGTTGAGTCAAATTTAAGTACGCTGAAAGAAGTACTTTTGATCTTGAAACAGTACGGTTTCGAAATAAATTGGCGGAAGTGCCAGTTCTTAAAGAAAAAAATTGAATATTTGGGATACCTGGTGTCGGAGGAGGGAGTGACCATTAGTTCTCGTCATACCGAAGCGATAAGGAAGTTTCCGTGTCCCAGAAACGTTTTAGGGATACAGAGATTTTTAGGCCTTGTCAGTTATTTCCGAAAATTTATCAAGGACTTTGCCCTGATAGCGAAACCCCTTTATGGTTTACTACAGAAATCTAGCGTTTTCGAGTTCGGTAAAAAACAACTTGACGCTTTTGAAGAGCTCAAGGAGCGATTGACGTCATATCCCGTCTTGCGTTTATACAACCCGACGGCAGAAACAGAGCTCCATACGGATGCTAGTTCGTTAGGATTAGCAGCCATACTTTTGCAAAGGCAAGATTCGGGACAATGGACACCTATTGCATATTTTAGCCAGGCCACGAACAAGGCTGAAGTGAATTATCACAGCTTTGAACTAGAGATGTTGGCAATGGTTCGAGCAACTGAGCGGTTTCATGTGTACTTATTCGGCCGAGAGTTTACTATCGTAACTGATTGTAATGCCTTGGTGTATGCCATAAATAAAGCGAATCTAAATCCGCGAATAGCCAGAGGGATCTTGCACTTGCAAAACTATAATTTCAAAGTGGTCCATAGACCCGGTAAGCGCATGGCTCATGTAGATGCCTTAAGCCGACACGTATTATATGTGGATTTTCTTCCTCTGGAAAGAGAGTTAGAATTTAGACAGCTACAAGACCACACTTTAAAACAAATAGCGAGCGAATTAGAATATAAGGAAAGCGATAAATTCGAGCTGTTAGACGGATTAGTCTACAAGAAAGATTCCGATCGTTCTCGATTCGTGGTCCCGGAATCCATGATCCATTCGGTCATAAGAATCTACCACGATAACATGGCCCACTGTGGTTTAGATAAAACATGCGAAGGGATCCGTGCGACGTATTGGTTCCCAGTTATGCGTAAGCGTATTAGAGATTATTTGGACAATTGTGTAACTTGCCTTATAGCTAACTCTTCAGTTCGAGCTCGGGAGGGCGAAATGCAAATTTCGTCAGCTCCGGTAAAACCATTCGAGATAATTCATATGGATCATTTTGGGCCTTTACCCGTAACTTCGGATGGGTTTAAGCACGTGTTAGTGATTATAGACGCATTTACGCGATATACGTGGTTCTTTCCAACCCGTTCGACTACGTCAAAGGAAACGGTTGAGATACTTAGTTTTCTGTTTTTGGTTTTTGGTCGCCCAACTGAAATTGTCTCGGATCGAGGTACCGCCTTTACCTCTCGTGAATTTTTAGCCTTTTTAGAACCCCTGAAAATAAAGCATAGAAAAGTAGCCGTAGCCTCGCCTTGGGCTAACGGATTAGCGGAACGGGCAAACCGCTTTCTTAAATCTTCATTAACCAAGTTAGTGGAAGACCAGCGAGACTGGAAAGTGCATTTAAATACAGTTCAGTATGTGGTGAACAACACCGTTAATACATCAATAAAATCAACCCCGTCAAAACTATTCTTAGGGTATGATCAGCGTAACCACGCGGATAGCACCATGAAACAGCTTTTAAATTCGTTAGCAGAAGTAGATTGCGATTTGGAGCAAGAGCGGCTCAACCAGCGAAATAAAGCGTTAGATGCATCGGAGAAAATTAAGCAGTATAATAAGGTGTACTACAAGTCTCATAGATCTCCGTCTCAGTACCAGGTTGGCGATTATGTAAGGGTAAGAGACCTGCAGTCTAAGTCAGGAGAAAGCAAGAAAATCAAGCCTAATTAC
>NW_011966641.1:33643-35924 GCF_000949405.1 Vollenhovia emeryi | reverse complement strand
GAGGGGGGAGGACAGCGCGCCGTTGCCGGCGAGCTTACGTCGCCGCTCCCGCGTCTCGCGTCCTCACCCCTCGCCTGGCAATATCGATCGCCGTGCGGTCACATCTCGCCACGCGCTCGAATTGGACAGTGGGCAGGACAAAGACGACGATTTTCGATAATTTATTACTCGTTAACTATTGCGAAAATTGCAAATGGTTCAGGACTTTTCTGTTCATCTCGATCCGTTCTACCTTCTCACGAGCTCTGGCACCAATGTTATAACTCACCCTGTATACCATTGATGTATTTTCAGCACATACTATAATGAGAAAAAGCGGACATTAGTGCATTCTCAGTACGTACTCAGTACATCATAGAACATATTCGAAAGTTATGAGAATATACATAACGTACTGTTGTGATATTCTCAGAACTTTCTCAGTATCTACATGTGCTGTGTGGGTATCCATAATTTTTTAATCGGGTATTTTTGCTTCTTTTAAAAATAATATAATTGCATATTGAATTCACATATGTATACTTAATAATAGAAGAAATCCCCTATTATGAGATAGGCTCTTAATATAATATAGTGGTGTTTCTGCTAAATTAATAGACATCATCTGTTGGTTCAACCATGAATTTATTGCCCTTGGAGTTAAATCTGTTTAGTGGAAACTTGATTGTTAAATCGTGTAATCGTTGCAAAAAAGATTTGTGATTGAATTTAGACGTTGAAAACCCACTATCTCATATTAGAATCCTATCTCATAATAGAGAACATTCCTCTATAATTTTTTATATCAGCATTATCCCAGCAAACCACAACCCAGATAGCAATGCCTGATGATCAAGTTTTATCATGTCATGATCTCCCGATATTGATGGAAATATAATATATGTTTTGTAGTCATATTATGATGATATACATATATCGTGAACACAAGTTAACATACAAATGAGGAAAAGTATGAAATCACATATTGGCATTACTTGTAAACTCATAATCTGATCACAAACTGATTGCAATAATTAACTGTTATGTGTTATAAGTTTTATACGTTCAGTATTTTTGTTATTATTATACATTACAGAGAATGTTTTGGAATGTTACTAGCTCTAAGTATAGGTTATGGCATTTTCCTCATCAATGTCATCATACGATATTTATGAATGATTCATGTGATGAGATTATAAGAATATCATAACCTATACTTAGAAATGTCTCGAGGATATCTAAAATATGTTTTCTTTTAATAAAATAACATTACAAATATACCTTCTTCTTATTTACGGTATGCTTCGTTTACACATAGAATTCACTACAGGCTTAACATGGCGGTCAGCCAATCAGCAAGCAAGACGCCGATTCTTTAATTATTTAGGACTCTAGTGCTCCCTAAGTTACATAACAATTACGTTATGATTTGCTGGGATATCTTATTGATAATTTTTACGATAATTATTATATTATAAAAACTTACTATAGTCGCATCAAGGTAGAGTGCATAGTGTGCCAAACATTTTGTAAAGCTGAATTCTGTAAAATGTACAAACCATCCGCCATCTATATGCATTTTCACTAACCATATATTTGCCAGAATTTGGATTAAGTTGTAAATTAACATAAAGGATCTTAATTTATATGGCGGTCGATTTTTCATGTAACGAGGTCCAGCATAATAAATAAAATACACATATCCAAGTGTTATCAGCAATAGTGGAAACGGCGAAGAAAGGAATAGCCATTCGCGAGTTTGTGGGTCTGCAAAAATATAATAATTAAAATAATGTAATTAGTTTCTGTACTAGCTCTCCTCAATAAAAATTTTTGGAGTCAGTACTTTCACATATACGGTATTATAACGGTTGCTATTTATATTTTAGTAAAAATTTATTCAGGCAAACCACAAAACTTCTTAAGAATAAAAAATTTGTATCACAACAAAATTGTCCTGTTCATATAATTTTATAGAACTCATTTTACTTTTATTCCGATAGATAAAGAAACAATATCACTTATACAGGGTGTCTGATGCAAAAGTAGCCAACTTGAAAATAATGGTAGATTGGGTTAAACTAAGGAGAAATGTCATGTGCCGCGGTACAAAAGTAACAATAGTTATCGAGTAATAAATTTACACGTTTGAGCGAATGAGGATGCAGGAGACGGTAGGCCGGACTCGGAAGGCATTTAAGAAAATCGATCGATGAGCGGGAGGTGGAGCGACGCGCGAGATACACCGTGGTGGGTAAAAACCTAGGCGCGGCGGGGAGCGCGGCGCGGGCGGCGAGCGCGG
>NW_011966641.1:27280-31135 GCF_000949405.1 Vollenhovia emeryi | reverse complement strand
TCAATTGCAACGTGGTCAATCGGGACCGTGGTCAATCGGGACCGTGGTCAATTGCAACGTGGTCAAGTGAAAAGTCAAGTGAAAATGCTGGTCTGGTCGTCGATGACGACCGGGAGGACGACAAAGATGTTTCTTAATCCGAAATTTCACAAAACTGACTTTGCATTGCAATTGCATTGTAATACCTCCACTCCTGGGGCACGTAGGAGAAAAGTAAAAACACTTTTATTATGCAAATCGTACCCAAGCTATCGATTAAGCGCAGTCTCAATTTCGTCGGATCAGCCGTTGTTGAGATCCGAAAATCTGAGGGCCCGTCAACTCGTGTACTCGCGTAAACTTACACGGTCGGTCTCGCACGCGTGTACTAGCTACGCTTACACTTGGCGCGAGACACTACCGTGTCTCGTGACTACGGAAACTGCACATTCTTCGTAAATTCTCTGAATTTTTGGTAATTATGTACTATAACGGACCACCCTCCAATCTCAATGACCTTAACATATATTGTCATGGTCATGACCCTGAGTGACATTCAAGAAGATTTACCCGTCGGCCGGTGTATGTTAAAAAGTTATTAACAAAGCATGTTTAACGATTATGGTTTTTAATATTTATCTTGCCAAATATTAAAAATTTTGAAAAACGTTTTAAACAAAAGTTGTAGATCTCTTCGAAATATGCATTTTATGTTCTATTCATTTTTACTGTATGAGTGATAGTTTTCCAGAGAAATGATGGACTCTAAATTTTATATATGTCCTCCCATCTAAACATGTACTTGTAGTACATATGTATACGATTCCACATGGGTTTAGTCCGCGATGGTGAACATTTCCACAAGGAGGGGGGAGGCTCGGCTGAGATGTTGGCCTTGTGTAAGGCCAAATTCACCTTGGCCGAACTGGGCAAAGCGAATCTCCGGCGTATGAGGAGGACCCTTACGGGGGTCTCCTCATGGAGGTTCCCGCTGGCCCTGGGGCCTCCGCCAAAGCGGACGCCCTGAGGGACAGTATTGCGGAGGTAGCAATGGACCCGAGGGTGCGAGTTGTGCCCGCTCTGAGTCGCGCAGGGAACTGCGCATTCGGGGTTTGGATGACTCTGTCGCCTCCGGGGACGTCTGCATGGCCATGTGCCAGGTGGCGGGGGGGGGTCGCCGCGGACATGAGTCTAGGCAGCCTTCGTCGGGGCCCGGGTGGGACTCTAGGTATCTGGGCTCGTTGCTCGGCGCGAATGGCTCTTGGTGGAGGCCAAGACCCTGACGAAGGGGTGGGCGAGAGCAACGGTAGAACTGTCGCCTCGCCCACTCCAATGTTTTAAGTGACTGTCGAAAGGCCATTTGGAGGCGCGTTGCCCCGTGGAGATCAACCGCCGCAACCGATGTTATTGGTGCGGCGGCAGCGACCATCTCTCTGCGGGGTGTCGTGCTGCTCGACCCAGTTGTGCCTTTTGCGCAGTTTGGGCCGGGTGGCCGATCACCGACTAGGCTCCGTGAGTTGCGGGGCACCCTCGGTTCGTGCGAGGTCTCGCGTGAGGAAGCCTGCCCCCTCCCGGGCTGGTTCCCCTCCCCCTCTTCGGAGAGGGAGTCGGCTTCGGATAAGGGGGTTAAGAATCCAGGCAAGGTTCCATCGAGGGAGAAGAAGAAGGACGATGGAAAACTGGGCACGACCGGCATAAGGGGGCTTGTCACCCGACAGACCGCCCGCTCTGTCAACAAACGGAGCACAGCAGCGAGTGGGCCTACAACCAGGAAGACCGCCCGTTCCGCCAGCGTGGGAGACGGGTCGACGGACCGGAAAGGGGCGGAGGAATCTTCACCCCTCCCATCAAGGCTGATCCCTCGTGTCTCCCTGAAGAGACTGTAAGGGACTGTTCGTTCCGAGGCGGGGAGCTTAGCTCCTCCCCCGAGTCGAACGGTCTCGAGGATCCTCCTCGGCGTACAGTCGAGGCGGTGCTTAATGATCTCTTGGGCGGCGGGGAGATGGACGCTGAATAAACGTCCTCTTCTTGTAACCGTCTGGGGGATCATCCTTCATTTTTATGTTGTAAGGGGTGGGACCACGGGCATTGCACCTGGTCCGTGGTTTTTATACGCTTGGGGCCGTGACGGGGCGATTACGGGTAATAATTGCTGCGTCATCGCACTCGGCCCTGGACGTCGCGAGAGTGGGAGCTAGGTATAGACTTCCCTCCACTTAATGGGGTAGGGTGGCGGGTGTTTTTGATACACCCCCCTTGGGATGGTCAGCAGGGTTAGGGGGCGTCCTGATGAAATGATACATTGGCGGTTCCGGGTCGCCCCCTGTTCAATCCAGAGGGAGTACACCCTCAGGATGTTTTAATTGGTAAGGCGGCGCCCTTGGTGGGTAGCACCGGACAAAGGGCGCTGAGTCCAACATAGTCTCGACCTCCCCGGGCCGAGGGGAATGCATGAGCATTTCTCCTGAGTCAAAAAAAAGGTTAGGTTAGGGTTAGGTTAGGCTGTATGACTGCATTTCGCAGTTCCCAGGTGGTCCAGTTATTGCGCAGAGAAGTCCACCCCCGGTGGTTTTAGTGCGGTAGGCGTCTTCATTGCAGGGCGTGCGGGTCCCGCTAGAAGAATAGGCCCGAGGTATCACCTGCCTGTCGTAAAAGGCGACTAAAAGGTGCAGAGTTCGAGGAGTCGAGGGGACTCCTAGGCGGGCATGGGCTGGGAATCCCATGACCCGCCTGCCCCCACACACAACCGAGGGGCGCGGCGGAGGGCCGGGTGGCACCCCCGCCGCAAAGCGAAGGAGGTGGCCCTTCTCAGGGCCAGGGCCAGGTCATCGGCCCATAGGTGAGCGCGATGCCACGCGCGGCGCGGGGATGTGCGTTCGTGTCCCCCGGCAGCCCCTATTAGCGCAGAGAAGTCCACCCCCGGTGGTTTTAGTGCGGTAGGCGTCTCCATTGCACACTGGCCTTGGGTTGTCAATTGCCCAAGTGCCAGGGAGACGAGTCCCACACACCCCCCCCCCCCCGTCTCTGTCCCAGCAGGGCGGGGGGACGGTCCACGAGGATTTCCACCGGGTCAAAAAAAAAAGGCGTCTTCATTGCACACTGGCCTTGGGTTGTCAATTGCCCAAGTGCCAGGGAGACGAGTCCCACACACCACCCGTCCCTCTCTCCAGGGGGGGCGAGTGACGGTCCATGAGGATTTCCACCGGGTAAAAAAAAAAGGCTGTATGACTGCAGGCGTCCGGGTCCCGGTACCGAATAGGCTCGGGGTATCACCTGCCTGTCGTAAGAGGCGACTAAAAGGTGCAGAGCCAGAGAACCCAAATAAGGGATCTCTGGCGGTGCCCGCGGGCACGGGGACCCTGGTCCCACCACAAGTGGTCCCATGCTTGGGACCACTAGTGGGACCCCTACGGGCTGGGGGATGGAGCGCGGGGGCGCTCGCCTCCTAGAAGTTAGCCCCCCACTTTTCGAGTTTACCAATTTTGACAATTGTGCTGAATTGTGCTAGGTTTGTGCCATATTGTGCTAGAATATTAAACTCGAAATCCGAAAAATAGGGTAGAAAATTTAAAAAAACCGAATTTTGGGTCAGCCCCCCACTTTGCGATTTTTCCAATTTTTTTAATTGTGCTAGGTTGTGCTAAGTTGTGCTAGCATTGTGCCCAAGTTACTTTCAGATATTGATAATTGTAGAAGTTATAATAAAAAAATTATTTCGAGCAATTTTCGACAAAATTAACGTTTAAATGCCAACCAATGATTGAAATGTTACAAAACTGTATATCTGAGTTGTGCTAGCCCAGCACAAGTCAGCACAACTTTCAGATTCTCCGGCACAACGATATTAAGGGCACTTTACTCTTGAGCGCGGCCCTT
>NW_011966641.1:22315-26546 GCF_000949405.1 Vollenhovia emeryi | reverse complement strand
AAAGGCCGCGCTCAAGAGTAAAGTGCCCTTAATATCGTTGTGCCGGAGAATCTGAAAGTTGTGCTGACTTGTGCTGGGCTAGCACAACTCAGATATACAGTTTTGTAACATTTCAATCATTGGTTGGCATTTAAACGTTAATTTTGTCGAAAATTGCTCGAAATAATTTTTTTATTATAACTTCTACAATTATCAATATCTGAAAGTAACTTGGGCACAATGCTAGCACAACTTAGCACAACCTAGCACAATTAAAAAAATTGGAAAAATCGCAAAGTGGGGGGCTGACCCAAAATTCGGTTTTTTTAAATTTTCTACCCTATTTTTCGGATTTCGAGTTTAATATTCTAGCACAATATGGCACAAACCTAGCACAATTCAGCACAATTGTCAAAATTGGTAAACTCGAAAAGTGGGGGGCTAACTTCTAGGAGGCGGGGCGCTCCACTCCCCCAGTATCGGCCCGTAGGGAAGGGCGGAGTACGGTGTTGCCCTGTACTCCGCCGCGGCCCACATCCATCGTGGGCCGCAGGGTAGGACTCTCCCCGAACACCAGGGGAGAGTAGCGCGGCCGGGCAACGGTAGTATACATCGTGTTCCCGGGACCCGGCCACATATGCGCGCGAAGAAGGCAACCGGGGTGGTTTTAGCGGCTAACGTGCACCGCATACCCCCGCCCTCCCCCCGGAGGCGTGGGGGATCCGAAGGGATTTCCACCTCGTAAAAAGAAGGCTGTATGACTGCAGTTTATAGTATTATTTTAGTATTATCATGTATATACATATATTCTTAAGGCGTTATGGGGTGCGTTCTCTCTCCTTTTGTCGTATCGTGGGACGCATCCCCCTTTTTAAATTGGTCTGCGTTCCTGCGTCTACTATGTTGCGTGTGGTGTACATAGAGCGTAATAGCATGTAGTAACTAGCGGTAAGTTTCTTCTTAATGGGGGGGGGGGGGAACCTAGCCATTTTTTCTTTCAACAAAGGGGATTATGTATGTGGTTTTTGATTATACTGGCTAGATGTGTCTTTTGTCGCGTGGACTATCCACCGACCGTTGTCCCTGCGGTCCGTGGTCCGCGCCGTGGGTGGCCCGCGGAAATCGGGTCGCTCGTGGTGCGGGCCTGGGATCGCATGGGGCGGCGGTCGTGTTTCGTTGGCCGCCTTTGACTGGAGTTACTAAGCTCAGTATTGTTGGGCAGACACTTCCTGAAGAATGCCTTCGATAGGTGATACCGGGGGTGTTCGCCTATAATGCGGAGGATGGTCCTAAAGACAGGGTTTTTTAGCCAAGTATTCCCGCTTCACGGTGAGTCCGGCATAACCGTCCAGGACCGGCCTGACGGTACGCGTAAATGCGTTTTTCCCTCTCTCGGAACAAAAAAAAAGGTTAGGCTGTATGAGGACTCTCACGGGAGGACTCCTCATGGAGGTCCCGGCTGGGCCCGAGGCGTCCGCCAAGGCGGACCTTCTTGGACAACAGATCCGAGAGGCTGTTGGCGACACTGGGGTGCGGGTCGCCCGTCCCGAGGCTCGTAGGAAACTGCGAGTTAAGGGTCTGGACGACTCCGTATCCCCAGACAATGTTAAAGATGCGCTCTCCTCCGCGGGGGGGTGCAATAGAGGGGACATCCTCCTGGGCGCTCTCCGTCGTGGCCCGGGCGGAACTTTTGGCTATGGGCGAGATGCCCGGTGGCGGCGGCTGCGGCTTTGGCCAAGGCCAAAGCCATAACAATGGGATGGGCGCGTGCAACGATCGAGGTGCTACCACCTCGGTCGTTGCAATGTTTCCACTGGCTTAGCAGGGGCCACGTGGAGACCAGGTGCCCCGCGAGTGTCGACTGGCGCTCGCAGTGCTATAGGTCAGTAGGTGTGGCGAAGAGGGCCACTTATCGGCGGCGTGCTCTGCGCCTCGTCCCAAATATCCGCTCTGTTCGGATTTGGGACGGGATGCGGAGCACCGTCTGGGGTCGAGCAGCTGTGCTCCCCCAGTGAGGGCAAGGGGCGTTCTCCTCCTGGATCGACTAACGGTCCCTCGGAAGCCGTTTCGGACCCCGGCTCTGACCTTCCTCCCCGTACGCGTGGGAGGAAATCCGTCATGGGCAAGGGAGTGAAGAACCTGGGGAAGGTCACCAAGCCGGACGAACAGGGCACTTCAGCGAAGAGGGGGCCTGTCAAAATGCGACAGACTGCCCGCCCTGCCAGCAAACAGAGCACTGCAGCGAGGGGGCCGACCACCCGGAAAGCCGCCCGCTCTGCCATCGAGGGAGCGGACGGGATTGGGAAGGAGGAATCCGCCCCCCTCCCGTCGGGGTTGACCCCGCGAGTCTCTCTAAGGAGACTGGGAGGAGGTCGTCCGTATCGGGGTGGAGCACTTAGTTCCTTCCCCGAGTCGGATGCCCTCGAGGTCTTTCCTCGGCGTACAGTCGAGGAGATCCTCAATGATTTCCTGGACGATGGGGAGATGGACGTTAAATAAACGTCCTCTCCTTGATCGTCCGGGAGATCATTCTCTATTTTTAGTATGGGGTGGGACTGTGCCCAGGACCACGGGCATTGCACCTGGCTTTTATCCGCCCAGGGCCGTGACGGGGTGATTACGGGAATAATCCCTCCTTCATTGCACGCGGCCCTGGACGTCGCGTGAGTAGGAGCTAGGTGTAGGCTTCCCTCCGCTTAATGGGGTAGGGTAGGGATGTTATTGATACACCCCCTTTGGCATGATTAGCGGGGTTGGGGGGCGGCTCGACGTAATGCCTTTCTGGCGGTTCCGAGTCGTCCCCTGTTTAACCCAGAGGTAGTACACCCCCAGGAGTCTTAGTTGGTAAGTGGCGCCCCCGGTGGTTAGCACCGGAACAAGGGCGCTGAGTCCAACATGTCCTCTCAACCTTCCCGGGTTGAGGGGAATGCATGAGCATTTCTCCTGAGTCATCAAAAAATAAAAAAAAGATTAGATTAGGTTAGGCTGCGTGCGAAGCTATGCGCAGCCTGCTTCACAATAAAGCGTAATTGTTGTGATGTACTTAACGGTCGTTTGCGTGCGATGCATGTTTTAATTACATTCTTTGTATATAGTTTAGCTTATTTGAGAAAGATTTGTTGGGCCTTTCGATGCCTGTGTGTGGTCTCAACTGCGTGCGAGGTTTAGCGTAGTCGAACTTAAGCAAATTTTTGTTAAAATGCGCTTAAGATAGTCTTTGCGAATGTGCCATGTTATAAAGTCTTTATATTTACATGTATCGCTCTTTGTGTCGTTGCTGCTTGTTTTTTGTCGGTTTATGTACGTCTAACTGTAGCAGCTGTGCCGTCACCTAAGTGGGGGGGGGGGGGGTGACTCCTAGCCATTTTGTTCTCTTTACATCAGGGGTACATGATATTTTATTTTATTATATGGCTAGTGTGTCTTTTGTCGTGTGGATTATCCACTCCGTCGTCCTAACGAGTGAATGAATGAATGAGTGAGTGAGGCTACATCTGGTGTGAGATATATTGTGTAATTGGTTAGGACGGTGGACGTGTCGTATGCCGTCTGTGACTGGGCTATAAAGCACAGCGCTGTTGGGCGGGGCTCTCCTGACGCTATGCCTTCTGTTAGATCGTTTAGTAATTCATAACTCGAGCGTAAATTGTCTGCAGAGGGGTCCTTTTTGAATTCCTGCAGTGCGGTTTTTCTCTTAGCTACAGAGTCGTCGCAGATTGTATTTCACCAGGGGTTGGGGGGGTGCCCATCTTAATATATGTGCTGTGTGGGGGTTTAAAAACAAACTTAAAGAGATTTATCATGTTTAAATTTACACCTACGACCGAAAAAATGGTGTCTATTCCCAAGAGAGTTTTTTCATGTCAATATCTAGAAGATATGGATTTAACACTACCAGGATAATAAAGGATTGGATGAATCTGAACACCAGAATTTGCAAAACCAACCAACAACTGATTTCCCCACTACAATGCAGAAGATACGACATATTATCACAACACATTCTGAATTTCAAATTTAATTTTTTCTTCTTCAGTAAGGCGTCACGTTTTAAGATAAATAAACTTATTAAAATTAATCGTAAGAAACTTTTAAATATAGAAATCGGGGATCTAAATCACGTGATCCGAACTCAAACGCATGGTTACAACACACGCGAAATTTGCTATACAACAAACCGCCTAATCATATCGTCCATAATTTATTATGTTTATCTTACATTACTTCAATTTATCTTTAATGTGTAATATCC
>NW_011966641.1:18621-22042 GCF_000949405.1 Vollenhovia emeryi | reverse complement strand
ATTTGTAATTAACTTTGCTTTGTAAAACAAGATCATTTTTACAACATTTTGATGTCTTAATGATGTCACAAATAGGTGCTCTCGGTGGGCTATTTTGACGTCACTATGATGCATAAAAAATGATAAAAAAATGATGTCATCTTGATGGTTTCATGACTAATATGTTCTACTTGGGTACTACGCATTATTGTAGGAATCGATAAATTTCTTAGTTTAAAACATGTACATATATTCAACCGACGTGCTTATGTCCCGTCCTGTGTGTTCTCGAGTCGAATCATTTGCCTACGCTTTATTATTATCCTTTGTTAGCCCGAACGTGTTGTCTTGTCCGTTATCGAGGCAATGCCTTTATTATTACCAGCGAAAGCAAAGCGGGCAACGATTGCCACGACCTTCTCGAACGGTCGACACATATGAGAGCCGAAAATAATATCGACGACAAAAGGCCAGACAGAAGACCGAGTCGATCGAAAGGGAAAAGACGTGTTTCCCGTGTGTAAAAGTCGGACCGAAGATCTCTGTACGAATCGCGCGAAATAGAACTGTACACGCGCAATTATAGTTGCCTTGAATTATAAACATATAATTAAACGTATTGATAGAGAGCAGTCTATTCTATTATTAATTATTTATCACGCATAATTTCGGAAACCCGCAATCCTACATTATTGCTTAACCAGTTGAAGGCGAAAATTGCAAAAAAACGGCCGCATTTGAACATGAAAAGTGTTGTTTCATCATTAATCATAATTAATTACACAGCCCCACGAAAAAAATAAGTTATCTAGGCCTAAGACCAGACAAGTGTATTCTTATGTATTTTGACCCGCTGAATCTGAATCCGAATCCGTCAGAATTGAACAATTACTAGCTTTAACGCTTCTAACCTCAAAAAACTCATAATTTCACGAAACGGACACTTTTGCTAGATGGACCCACCCCTCGGTCTGCGGAACTAAAATAATATGAACATATTTTTTTAGTATTTTGACCCGCTGAATACGAATCCGTGGTCAGAAATGTTGTTTGCATTATATTTTTATTGAAGAAGTATTACAAATTTGTCTCATTAATACTATCGGCTCCTTTATTTCTTTCTATAAAATCTTTAATTTGATCTTTTAGGATATAACATTTAGTATCAAAAACTAATAAAACAGTTCGTATAAATATCCATTATATTTAGCGCAATTTGTAGATATCACTACTTTGGTAAAGGACATACTTTTGTTGAGAAGATAACTTTCCAGAAAACATAGAAATCATTACTATTGTAAAGAAAATATTTTTGTAGAGAAGGTAGAAATTAGGGCTGGGATTTCCTTCGAAGGCTTCGATATTCGAAGATTCGAAGCTTCGAAGTTGACTTCGAAGTTTCAAAATCTTCGAAGCTTCGAAGTGTACACTGTACAGGTAGACAAAATATACAGGGTGGGGCGTTTATCTTGAGACAATAATAGATATCGGTTGGAATGGATTATTTCGAAAAAAGTTTCAGACAAAAGTTGTTTGTCTTTTCGAGGGGGCCATAAGATGGTACCATTGGTTTGACCTTGAAGAATTATTGGAAGGTCACATAAAGGTCACACGAATTTTTTTTAATGGCATTCCCTATTTTCTATTACATATTCTTGTAGCTGACCTCGAGAGCTTTCCAAAACGCTATAATAAAGTATTTTGTTATTAAGAACTTTTTGAGTTATTAAGGTTTGAAAGTTCCAATATTTTAACATAAATTACAAAATATCTTGTAAAATATTCATTTTTTTATCATCTTACTTTAATACTTTTTTTAACAGAATAATGATACAAATCAAAATTTTTTTTAACATTGTGTTTTCTTTACACCGGTTGATTTGTATCATTATTCTGTTCAAAAAAGTATTAAGGTAAGATGATAAAATGAATATTTTACAAGATATTTTGAAATTCAAATAATTCTTCAAGGTCAAACCAATAGTACCATCTTATGTCCCCCTCGAAACCATACAACTTTTGTCTGAAACATTCTTGTCTGCTGGGCTCAGTTTTCGAGATATTTTACTGTCCAAGTTAAAATAGGACACCCTGTATATTAAATATTGTTCAAGTGGTGAATGTTCATGATAGACGCGCGACGTGGATAAGAAGGCACACGGACAATAACTCGATAATTTAGAAACTCAAGTAATATTCAAATAAATTTTAAATAAATGAAATTATTATATATATATTAATTAGTGATATAATAATTAATTTATGCGAATTTTTCTAGTGTTGATACGATACTTAATTGATTTACTTAATTGACCATTTTTTAAGATTTAATTACGCGATCTTAAACAAATATGTAATCTACATGTTATAGTATTTTAAAATTATAATTTAGAAGTAATTACCTATTTCTCAATATATACATATATAAATTAGTACTTTTTATTTACAATATTTTTAGTGTTCGTCGGAGAAATTCGTCACTCGCACGAATAAATTTTCGAAACTTCGAAGCTTCGAATTTAACTTCGAACTTCGAAATTTCGAAGATTCGAAGCTTCGAAGATTTCGAAGTTAACTTCGAACTTCGAAGATTTCGAAGTTAACTTCGAACTTCGAAGCTTCGAAGATTTCGAAACTTCGAAGTCAACTTCGAAGCTTCGAATTACTTCGAAATCTTCGAAGCTTCGAAGTTATGAAAAGTAACAGCTCTAGTAGAAACGTTTTGTGGCAACATAAAATATTTCCTACTAATTAAATCATACAGTTCTTATTCGGATCGCACGCTTATATTTGGGATCTTCTGTTACCTTTTTAAAAAGTTTTTTTTTGAGATTATAAATACTACGCCGTGCACGGAGCGGCGCAGCAACGACTTGTGTCAGCGGTGGTAACGCACGCGACAACAAACCGGTGGTAGCGGTGGAATCACCCGACAACAAACTAGTAGCAGCGGTGGGATCACCCGACACAGAAGATTGGACCTATATTGGACCAATTTTTAATTTTCTGAACGTCTATTAAGCTAAAATGTTAAACTGAGCACAATCATATGAGATGTATGGAATATTTAGTGCTCTTTATGTGCTAATTTATTGCTCTAATCCCGATTTTATTGCCCCAGCCGTTTAGCAAAAAATCACTTTTATGCTACCTTTCGAAAAAGCTGGAATGCCTATAAAAAATAATAATACAAAAAACACTTATACCATAATTTAGTACTAATGGTAATTATGGAGAATAGGAACTCTTCCGAATTTTGATATTTTCTTGCGGTTGTTTTGGTAAAAACCTTTGTTGTGTGACTCCGACAGTGATAATCAATCGGGGGAGCCCGAAAAATATGCACCCCGAGTGACCTTCAGAAGGTTTTAGCCGTCTGTCGTACGTCATGGCAGTACAACATGCGTGGAGACATTATGTTCCGCCCCCCCTGCGGGGGGGC
>NW_011966641.1:13161-17756 GCF_000949405.1 Vollenhovia emeryi | reverse complement strand
CGTATGTAGCTATATCATGTGCCACATGAAGTAGTTGGGGATTGATACTACAACATATATAAAGTTGGAGAAAATCGGTGCGCTCACTAACGTGTGTTCCCCTTGTAAGAGAAACTGTCGGTATATTCTCTATTATCCAAATACAGCAGTCAATATCTCGTACTGTTGTTTACATGAAGCCGAGTATAACCTATGTAGATTAGTGACGTGCTTTAAACAATTAAATACTTTTAAAGCACGCTACGAACCCATGTGGCATCTCGTTTCGCGCGGAAAGAACGAGCGACGGCTAAAACCTTCTGAAGGTCACTCGGGGTGCATATTTTTCGGGCTCCCCCGATTGATTATCACTGTCGGAGTCACAACAGAGGTTTTTACCAAGAAAACTGCAAGAAAATATCAAAATTCGGAAAAGGCCCTATTCTGTAGAATTACCCTAAAACTTTCTTAAGGTCACTCGGGGTGCATATTTTTCGGGCTCCCCCGATTGATTATCACTGTCGGAGTCACAACTAAGATTTTTACCAAGAAAACTGCAAGAAAATATCAAAATTCGGAAAAGTTCCTATTCTCCATAATTACCGTACTAATTATGTACTAATGCTTTTAATATGTACTAGTTTAAATTTCGGTGCGCCACCAGGGTTCAAACTCTGGCTAAGGTCATATTTTTGTGCGATAAATTTTCTGTATTATTAAAAATGCCAGATATGGTCAAAAACGCTGTTGAGGTAAGCCACAAGAATATACAATGAAAATGGGGAGGTCCTATTTAATAATTTCAAGGTGATTTTTACGTGATCTTGTCAAAACAGTTAAAGATCAAACTGCTATTGCTATGTACGAGACTTGTCCGTAAACTAAGTACCGTTTTGGAAAAAAACACATCAAAACATTTTTTTCAAAACAAAATTTATTTTTACATGAAAGAGCATTTCTTAAACTATTTTTCAACATAGTTGCCACCATTGTTCAGACATTTGTCGTAGCGGGAAAACAACTTTTCTATGCCCTCTTCATAGAAAGATGCCGCCAGTGAAGATAGCCACTGCTAAACACCGTTTTGTACGTCCTCATCGCTGTCAAAGCGCCTTCCTCCAAAATCACGCTTCAAGTTAAAAAAAAAGTGATAGTCAGAAGGTGCGAGATCGGGGCTGTACGGCGGGTGAGCGAACTGCTGGTGTCACTAAAACCTTATTCAAGCATTCGGTTGGGAGCAGTTCGATCACCCGCCGTACAGCCCCGATTTCGCACCTTCTGACTACTCGTACCACTTGTTCTTGAACTTGAAGCGTGATTTTGGAGGAAGGCGCTTTGACAGCGATGAGGACGTACAAAACGGTGTTTAACAGTGGCTATCTTCACTGGCGGCATCTTTCTATGAGGAGGGCATAGGAAAGTTGGTTTCCCGCTACGACAAATGTCTGAACAATGTTGACAACTATGCTGAAAAATAGTTTAAAAAATGCTCTTTCATGTAAAAATAAATTTTGTTTAGAAAAAAAATGTTTTGATGTATTTTTTTCCAAAACGGTACTTAGTTTACGGGCAAGCCTCGTAATGTGTCACTTGAAACCCTATAACTTGGGTCCTGAATATTTTTTCTATCTTGCATATTTTAAAAATTATTCAGGAATTCCGACCTTAATATAAATAAATATACAATATGTATAACCTGAACCATTTCACCGATTCTAGTCAAATTCAATTTCAAGTATCTTTCAATGATACCCTATTATCCTCCCCCCACCACATACGCGCGCGCGCGCGCAGACAGAGACACACGCACACATTCTAGAGTTGTTTCAAACGAGGAGGGTGAAAAAGATAAATTAATAAAAAGACAAATGATATTTAAAGAATATTAGTGATTTTTGTTGACCGTATCTGGCAATTAACCCTTAAACTACACACATTCAAATTGAGACATACGCTACACATGGGGTCAATCTGACCCCGCTAGTTTAAACAATTGCTGCAATGATACTATTCATTTTTTGATGTTGTAAAAAATTAGACATGTTATATGAACATTAACAAGTAGGATAAACTTGGTCCGAGCCATAAATAATGATTGCAATAATTTAAAAAAATTAAAATGTAGAAAGAAGCTCAAAAAGTGCCGTTTTTTACTTAAAATTCAATAACTTTTTCATTTTTTAATATTTTAACCTAAAAATTTAACTGGATACTCTTGAAACAATGTTCTTTAAGATAAAAATAATTGCAATAGTGCATATTCCAAAAAAGGTATTTACTTTGACAACCGAAGGTGTGATATTTCGGAAAAATTGAAGGCACATTTTAATTTTTTTAAATTATTGCAATCATTATTTATGGCTAGGAAAATCAAGTTTATCCTACTTGTTAATGTTAATATAACATGTCTAATGTTTTACAACATCAAAAAATGAATAGTATCATTGCAGCAATTGTTTAAACTAGCGGGGGTCAGATTGACTCCATGTGTAGCGTATGTCTCAAATAGATAGTCTTTTGCGTGTAAAATGTTTTTTTTACAAAATATATGATAAATAAAGGTTGAATACATTATTTCAATACAGCATCTGGCGTATGCTCCGAGTTCTCAAATTATACGCCATCTAAAAGTATTATAATTTATGTTATAACTAATTTTAAAAATCACACGGTATTTAAATTAATACTTACATTTTTCTAGTTGAAATGCGGTAAAATTGAACAAATATTGAATTAAAATTCTTATTGCGAAATATATTACCCCAGCCAGGATTCGAACCTGGGACGGGACCTCCCTCAATTCGTGACGGGCGTCTTAGCCAGCTCGACTATTTTTCGCAATAAGAATTTTAATTGCCAGATACGATCAACAAAAATCACTGATGTTATTAATTTATTAATTACTTCTGGCGACTTTAAGAATATTCTTACTAGTTGATTTAAAGAAGATTATTTAAAAAACGAGAATATTAAAAAGTGCAAATTAAAAATTTGCTCATTGCTTTCTTATTTGGCTAAGTTGTTTATCTAATATTAAAGGTGCAAATTGGAAATTTGTATATTGCTTCCTCATTATCTGAGCAAGTTGTTTTTTTTCAATTTCGCCTTCTTCCTAGTGAAAGCTTTGTAAGTTAAGATTAAAATTGGAAATTGCTATTGTAGAATTTCAATTTGCACACAAAGCTTCTCCTATAAGAAAGTAAAAACCCGCATGTGCGTGGGAGGAGAAGTAGAAACTTGCATTTGGCTTCCTCATAGATAAATCTTTGTGTGCAAATTAAAATTCTATAGAAGTAATTTCCAATTTGCATCTTAATTTTAGGAATTCTTATCAAATTTTCTTATTACAATTCACACCATTCTATAATAGTATTTGAAACAATGAGTGGTGAACTGCGAATTTGAAAAAGAATGTAGTTCTAACACAAAGTTAGCTTCAGCAAAACAATTCTCTTATTTAATTATTTATTATTTTGGGATGAAATAAATAAGATAGACCAAATACAAAGTTGATTGTGACAAAACATTAAAATTATTAATTCGTCAAATATCAAGCAGACTATGTTAATTTACGATAATATGCAATTACGATAAAACATTAAGACTAAAGAAACACATTTGTAGTAAGTAGTACATTTTTGTTTTTACAAAATTTGTACATGAAATTTACAGAATAATTTTGAATTGGTTTGACCGTATAATATTATAGAACCTATATTAGTATAAAATAAAAAAGATAAAATTCCTTACACGATAGTTCAACAAGCAAATAATTATATGTTTCTTGTAAACCCATTGTAGAAAAAATGTAATTAGTTTAACAATAGTATGTATCAATATTGTTCAACTTATTAATTTGTTTTACTTTACTTGTGATACTTCAATGTCACCTCTAACTTCAACTTGCAACACTAAACTGATTCTGCAACGTGTAAACTCTAGTATTTAAAAGAGCTCGGAATTAGTTGCTTTTTCGGCCTGCTTTCGGAAGCGAATCACGCCTCCTGACCCCCCGCTCAATATCGAAGTCTCGGCCGAGTTGGCCGTCGAGCCGGTAGTGGGGAGAGAGGAGACGTCGCCTCCTCCGGAAATTAGGCAAACTGATTTAAAACAATGAGTGACTTTTGAACTTGGAAAACAATGCTTCAGTTTAAATTTAGCTTTAGCAAAATTAATTTGATTTACTTTCCTTGTGATATTTCAACGTAACTTCAGACTTCAACTTGCAACGATAAACTAATTCTGTTACGTGTAAACTCTAATATTAAAAACTGCTCGGAATTATAGTGTTTTTCATTAGCAGAACTAGTGCGCACTGAGTGCACACTATTTACGAACTGTTTGTTTCTTTGCAAATTTCAGTGCGCATGAAGATCGTGCAACCAGTTTCATTGGTAATCCTAAGTGCTGAATTTTTCACATTTCATGCAGAAATCTGGCACGAGCTCCGAGTGACGATGTCGGTTTCGTACAAGATATGGCGTGAATTGGATAGATTTATAGCGTTTTTCATTGGCAGAACTAGTGCGCACTGAGTGCACACTATTTGCGAACTGTTTGTTTCATTGCGGATTTCAGTGCATACGAAGATCGTGCGTACAGTTTCGTTGGTAATA
>NW_011966641.1:5842-10499 GCF_000949405.1 Vollenhovia emeryi | reverse complement strand
ATATATAGTAATTGAATAGCAGGTTTCAGGTCGTTCATATTTCGACAACGGGAAAGCGAATTAATTATTATCCTTCTAAGAGATGCATTGAAATTTATGTATACGGAAAAGAAACAATTTCAATAATTTTCTAAATAAATTTTTGTATCAATATTAAATCAATATTAGACCAATATTAATAATGCATTGCTAAATATTGGCCAATATAATATTCCAATATAAATCTAATTGTATATAATTATTGTCATGCATTATTTGCATTTATTTCGGAGATATTATAAGTTATATTAGGAAACATTGACCAATACATTGCCAATATAACCAATATTGGACAAATATTTAGCCAATGTATAGCCCATGTACTGTGCTAGTAGGGTAATAAATATTCAGACAGGAATGATATCTAGTTTTGTTTATTATGATCATATATGTCACTATTATAAGTAATAATCATTGTAGGAGAAAAGATGGCAATGGAGAAAATGCATTTATTTACACTTTCTTGATATTTTCACAGTGTCCGCATTTATATTTGTTGTTTCTCGAGTCAATTTTTAATAGTAATCGCCACACATTCTGGGGATATCGACATATTCGATATATCGCGTGTTGCTATCGATTGTCTGCCATATTTTGTGTTCACAGCTCTCGCGGTATAATCCGTTCTATATTAAGTTAGTTCCATGTTCGTCCCCGCACGAGCCATGGTTGTCGAGCTCTAGCGCAGTTGTATTTTTACTCGTATTAAAAACGCGTGTGGAACCCAAGTCTTCTCTCAATACTCTTTCCCATTCCTGCGCTTCCCAAGTATCAAGGAACGACAGGTTATGGGCCCAGGAAGGTCGAGAGAGGTAAAATCGGATTGAGTATTGACGTAAATACGGGCAGTGAGTCGCGAGAGGTTGCCGTGCGTAACTACCGGAAAAGGAAGAGGTGCGAAAATGCACGCGGCAGGCACGCAACATATTGACAAATTGTGCGACACCAATTACGAGGTGTGGAGGATGCAGATGAAGAGCGTCCTCGTGTACAACGACTTGTGGGGTTATGTCTCCGGCACAATCGTAAAACCGGAAAATGCTGGAGAGGAAGTAGCATGGATAACCAAAGACGAGAAGGCGCTTGCGTTGATCGTTCTCGGCGTCTCGAAGACGGAGATCGGCCATATTCGAAAGCAGACAACATCCAAGGGAGCATGGGACGAGCTCGAGAAAATTCATAAGTCGCAGGGACCGGTCAGAAAGGCAGTACTGTATAGAGAGTTATACCAGTCAAAAATAAAACCTGACCAATCGATGGCTCAGTTCGTCAGCGAGTTTCAACAACGTGCTGACATGCTTGCCGACGTAGGAGTGGTTGTCCCGCCGGAACTTCTGTCGATAATGCTGTTGAGCTGCCTTCCGGAAGAGTTCGAAAATTTTCGCGTTGCAATCGAGTCCCGAGATGATATTCCTGAGGTAGGCGTCATCAAAGCCAAGCTGATCGAGGAAGATGCTCGAAGAAGAAGTAACGCTAATACGGGTGTAAAAAGTACAGCATTGTACTCTCGCACTCCGAGTGCAAACAAGAGAGAAATCCACGCGAAAAGTAGCGGTGCAAATAGTGGCAAGTTCCTTGGAAAGTGCTTCAAGTGTGGCAAGGTTGGCCATCGAGCATCGGTCTGTAAAACCAAGTCACCACAAGATAAAGCCAATCGCGCAGACACTACTGAAAAAAGTGAAAACGAAGACGTGCTAATAGCTACAACCGCGATGGCATGCGAAGTGGAAAAGGAAGAATGGTGCATCGACAGCGGCGCGACGGTACACATGTGCAAAGACAAGAAGTTATTCGAAAGTTTAAGCAGTGATCCGCCAACTAGTATTCGTACGGCGGGGAAATCTGTTGTCATGGCTTACGGAAGCGGGAGAGTGAGTCTCAATGTTCCATCACGGGATGCCGCAAGCCGAATTATTCTTTCAAACGTGTTGTATGCTCCGGGCTTACGAAACAATTTGATATCGGTATCAACCATCACGAATCGTGGTTGTTCGGTAACGTTCGAGAAAGAAAAAGCGATCGTGTCGCGAAAGGACGGTTCTACCATATTTACAGCTGTGAAGAAAGATCGGATGTATGTTGTGAAAACGACGCAGCAACACAGTGCTATGATCGCGGACGGTTCGATAGCGATTCTGAAGTTGTGGCACGAGAGGTATGGCCATCTTAATTTCAATGATCTGCGTAAACTGAAGACAAACAATATGGTAACCGGACTCAACATCCCTGTAGGAGTGACCGAGATTTCATGTGAGATTTGCAACAGAGCGAAGATACATGCATTACCGCATCGAACTTCAGAGACAAGGGCGAAGAACACGCTGGAGCTGATTCATACGGACATATGCGGACCAATGAACGTCACATCGATGGGAGGCGCACGATATTTTGTGACCTTTATCGATGACAGAACCAGGTACATCGAAGTGGTTATGCTGAAGAAGAGAAGTGAGGTCTTCGCCGCATTTAAAAAGTATGTAGCCAAAGTAGAAAGAGAGCATGGTAGGAAAATAATAAAATTACGGTCTGACAACGCAAAAGAATATGTTTCAAGGGAGTTCAACCAGTTCCTCGAGGCAGAAGGTATCAAGAGGGAGTTTTCTGTCGAATATACGCCTCAACAAAACGGCGTGGCGGAACGAGCGAATCGAACAATTGAAGAAATGGCACGATGCATGTTATTGCAATCCAGAGTCCCGACGTCGCTTTGGGCCGAAGCTGTAAACACAGCAGTATTCCTACGAAATAGATGTCCATCGAGAGCAACGGAAGAAAAGACACCGCTGGAATTATGGAGTGAGAAGAAACCAGATGTGAGGAAGTTTAAAACGTTTGGCTCTCATGTAACCGCTTTGAAGAAGGGTCCTGGCGTGTCGAAATGGGATGCAAAAGGTGAAGATTTTGTATTTGTCGGATACAGTACAGAATCGAAGGCGTATCGGCTATGGCGGAGGGGTACTACAACTGTAATAAAAAGTTATGACGTCCGTTTTATTGAAGATCCACGTTTTATAACTCAAAAGCCACTAGAGAATGTAGAATTACCTCTTCAATCAGAAGATACGAGTGTGGAGCAAGAGACGGATAATGATGACAGAGAGACTACAGCTGAAGATCAACTAGACGAAGATGAGTCAGAAGAGTCGACTCAGGACGAAGAATTTGTACAACCCCCATTAGAAAACCCACGGAGAGGGCCAGGTAGGCAGAAGATTATACGCACGGGTCAACCAGGAAGACCAAGAAAGGAGTACCAGACAGCAAACATCGCAGAAGTGGAAAACGATCCGCTAACCATAAAAGAAGCTATGTCTAGTGTTCACAAGAACGAATGGATGAAGGCGATGAAAGATGAGTACGATTCACTTAAGGAGTGTGGAACCTGGGAGCTTACCGACCTACCTCCAGGTAAGAAAGCTATAAGTTGCAAGTGGGTATTTCACACGAAGAAACGTCAAAATGGTGAGGTGGAAAGATACAAGGCGAGATTGGTAGCTCGCGGATGCGAACAACGATACGGAATAGACTTTGAAGAAATCTACTCTCCTGTCGCGAGGATGGAAACTATACGAACTTTGTTTGCGTTAGGTGTCCAGGAAGAACTTCATATACACCAAATGGACGTTGTTACAGCCTACGTCCAAGGTGACCTGTCATCGGAGATCTACATGGAGCAGCCATACATGATCGAAGTTCCTGAAGTAAAGGACAAGGTGTGGAAGTTGTTACGACCCCTATATGGTTTGAAGCAATCCGGCAGAGAGTGGCATCAAAAGTTGCAAAAGAGTCTGAAGAGCATCGGTTTACATAAGTCAGAAATCGAGCAATGTGTGTTCGTGGGACAAATAAACGGTGAAATCGTAATCGTAATCGTTTATGTTGACGATCTACTTATAGCATCGCGAAATTTGAAGATACTCAATGCAGTCAAATTGAAACTATCTGAAAAATTTAAAATGAAAGACTTAGGACAAGTGAACGAGATCCTGGGGATGCGCGTTGAACGTGAAGGAGCCACAGGGAGCATACGTGTTTCTCAAGAGGCGTACGTAAGAAGAATCATCGAAAAATTCGGTATGGCAAGTGCTAACCCGGTTTCAACTCCAATCGAAGCTGGTGTAAAATTATCACGCGAAGATGAAGCAACATCAAAGGAAGAGAAGGATGAGATGAGACAGATGCCATATCGAGAACTCGTTGGGAGTCTAATCTACCTAGCGAATACTACAAGACCCGACATATCATTTGCGGCTAATGCTCTGAGCCGTTTTAATGCAAATCCAGGAAGATTTCATTGGAAAGCAGCGAAACATGTGGTCAGGTACTTAGTAGGCACTCCTAGTCTTGGAATCACCTATGTCAAATCAGGTAAACCGCTTCATGCCTATGTTGATTCCGACTGGGGAGGATGTTGACAACCGACGTTCCTGTACCGGCCTTGTGCTGACGCTAGCAGAGGGCCCTATCAGCTGGAAGTCCAAGCAACAAAAATCAGTCGCCCTTTCAACTATGGAGGCTGAATACGTAGCACTTTCTGAAGTGGTAAAGGAGGTTATATATACACGACGCCTCCTTAATCACATGAGCGGCGGAGTCTACGTGAATGACCCAACCTTTT
>NW_011966641.1:0-5742 GCF_000949405.1 Vollenhovia emeryi | reverse complement strand
GCGACCGCTCGCACGTCTCCCCGCGCGGGGCCGCTAGGCCGACGCATCTCACTGCGCGCTTACATTCGCCAGTAGGTTGGGCTAATACGGCGATTTTTAAAATTTCGTATCTCGATAACTATTCGTCCAAGCGCAAAATAGTACAATACTTTTCTGTTTGTCTTAGTCCCCTCTACCTTCTCATGACCGGAAGTCAATATATTGCGTAGCACCCTGTATACATAGAATAGGATACATATATGTATTTTATACTTTTATTACATATTAGATGTAGATGTAGATACATTTTATTGATTCCCCTTAGGGTTACAAGGCTTATTACATATTAATTTTTTTGCACTTATTGTTAAAAGTAACTTATAGCGTTTTTCACTGGAAGGAACTGAGTGCGCACCGAAATTGCACAAGTGCGCACCGATACTGCACGATGTTTCTGAAAGTGCGAGTTTCTTGCACTCCCAGTTAAACATTCGACGCAGATGAAGTGTCACGTTTTTTCGTTCTTAACCTTTCTACGTACGTACGAATTTGTTATAATGGAAGAATTTGAAGTGAATTTTAAAGTGAATGATAAGTTGCTAACAATGAAACTGCAACCAAGCGAAGTGGCACTTTACAATAAAGTTTTCGATTTTTGGAATTTTTCGTGATTCTTCATTCCAAAGTTCTTCGTCACTACTAGATGATGATGATGAGGATAGCACATCTAGCAGATGAAGTGCTAATTGAGCTTCAAAATTGGTATTAATATCCATATTGCACTAGATCGACACCGTCTCTTGGGGCTCGTGCCGAGTTTCTGCACTAAAATGCAAAATCTCGACACCAAGTTTTCCAGTGAAACAGTGCGCACCGCCTTCGTGCGCACCGAAAAGCTCAGTGAAACACGCTGCTCTTGACTAGTGCGCACTCAGTGCGCACTAGTGCAACCAGTGAAAAACGCTATTAAAAACTAATACACACGCCTTATGAACTAATATTTATTTTTACGCATATATTTCATATTAATAAAAGTACATTTACATTTTTGTTGTGTTTTACTTTTACAAAACAATTTTTGTGAAGGTAAAATTCTTCTTAACTAATTATTTTGTACTCATTGTTAATAATGTACGTTATGACAGAGAAAAATTATATAAGTAACTTAAAATCTATATTATCACTATTAATTACTATATTATTGTATATACACTATAACTATCATACATACATACATACAAAGCATATTTTGTTGAGACCAATAGACTTTCACTTTTGGGTAAACATGCAATAATAGCAGGAAAAGGATTACATACATTTTCCACAAGAATACAAGACATTTCAGACAGTACTTCAACTTCTCAACCATGAAAATTTTTGCAGAATCTCTTATTAAGAAGATTTTGGTATACATATTCATCGTCAGTACTCAGTCATTCTCAAACTTCAAACTCATCGCATTTAGCACAATCTTCAAGTCCACTGCCTAATTCAACACAATATCAAACTACATGTATTTTACCGGTATCTAATCATTCTAATCCAACCTCTTTTCCATCGACACATATTCATTCTGGATCAGTACTTGTTCATCAAAATATAGACGGTCAACACGATGAACTAGAAACTTCTTATAAAGACAAAAGTCTCTGAAAAAATAAAACAGATAATGAATCAACTAATTCTGAGAGCTCTGACAATGAAAGCATTAACGGTGATTCTGGAATTTTTTCTAGAATTGCATTAGTAACGGGTAAATGTTCTAATTATTATTATTAATACCATTTTTATTAATACTACTTTTACAGCAAAAATAATGTAATTGTTAAATAAGTTTTACGCTATTTAAATATCACGAAATGCAGAGTTGGGTAGAAATTAGTTAAAAATTAAAGTTAATATTGAAGTTAAAAAGTTAATAATTTTTTACTTAACTTAGTTAATTTACATTGTTACAGTGACAGATAGGGATATTCATTTCCAACAACAATTATTAAAAGCAATGATACAATCTCGCGAAAATCAATTAAAAATGGATGTCAATTCGAAGGAAACATTCTCGGTAGCGTACACATTATAATTCTTAAAATTTAATAAAAACTGGATTTAAAAAACATTTTGTATGTAATTCTTTAGGTACCACTTCACTATTTTGAAAAGGGGGACAAAAAGGTATAAACACTGATCGACAAATAAAATTCAGCGAATTAATCTTGTATAATCATGTACTTTATTACTAAAATTTTTTTATATAATATTAAATATCACAGGTAGAAATAGCATCAAATTGTGGTTTTTATTTACCCAAAATTCGAGCATCAACTATAGTTACTATAGAAACGGAAGCGGCTACTCACGATGATTGGAAAATAATTATGCGTGAGACTCTTTTAGATGTCTATGGTTCAAGTATTGTAAATTATTCTGCCATTGGAAAAAGAAGTACTCGGCCAGGAATAAATTGCAAATTATTTAAAGGGTTATATGGCAAGTATATAAAACAATAATAAATAATAAATAATAAATAATTGCTACAAAATAATTGTTGAATTAAAATGTTGATTTTTCTAAAGATTGGGTAAATCAGAAGGCGTCTCAGTCATTTTCTAAAAAAATGTTTGATCGACTACATCAATAAAATGGCATCTAATAAACGAAAATATCAAAAGTTATCTAAATTGCAATTTAAAAAAAGATAGAAAAATTGAAAGAGAAAATTAAGGTAAACGGCCCTGTTTCTGACACTGCCGTAGTTTCTGACACTAACGGTACATTTATATTTGTAATGAATGAAGTTTTTGTCAAACATTAAAAAGATTACAGGCAAATTAAAGAACGCTGCTTTCTATTGATTATTGCAGAGACACATTTTTTAAATCTTTCGAATAATATTTAAATTTACCGGTGAAAGGGGCGACTCGTTTTTCAGTGGCTTCTGAACGGCATTCTTGTCTGGACACATCTTAGCGGTAGCAGGTCTAAAATTGCCGATTTTTAGCGTCACGTAAGTATTAATCGCTATAAAAATTATGTAAACACGTTCAGCACGAACCACATTATCTATCAGAAAGTAATAATTTATCTTTATCTTAGTTTTTCTCTTAAATTTCCGAAGTCAATAAGGGCGTCACACAATTACGGTTATGTTTCACTTTCTGACACCGAATTCGTAACCTATTTTATTGGAAGGATTACTAGACTGCCACCTACTTCCGATGTGCCACGGGCTGACCTACCGAGATGGCGCTCGCCACCGCGCTCCTAGGGATCTCACTAACAGGACGATACCGTCTATTGTACTACATCATACATGATCCATCTCCTTTGTCTGACACACGAGAGTACGTTCACGAAGTCACAAGTGTCGTATAATAAAACATCTTTTGTTGCACAGATCCTGAGTTGCTCGACCTTTATTACTATTATACTTCCAGCCGCCCTAACATATTTGTATTTATAACCTGTTTGTAGTTTTATTCAATATATTGATAATATACATAGGAAAAAGAAAAAATCTGCTGCAGCAGTCAGAGGAAGACGTGATGGAGACTTCGGAGGCAGCTAATTCAATAACTGCATTTCAGACTGCACCGAAAAGGTACAGAATACTTTTTCCAAACTAAGTATATTTAGATTGCATTTTCAATAGGAATTATTTTAATATATTTTATTTTTAATATACTTAGGAAAAATAAAAAATCTGCTACGATGTACACAGATGCTACACTCAAGAATGCCTTAGACGCAATAAAAATAGGGATGCCTGTCAGCACTGCATCGAAGCTGTACAATATCCCAAGAACTACGTTGCTGTACAAAAAACGTGGCACATTGGCACCTGTTATTAAAACTAGAGGACCTGAGTGTATACTTGGAGAGGAATACGAACGTCATCTCGTACAGTGGATTTTGTATATGAGCCAAAGTGGATTTCCTGTGTCACGGGTCCAACTCTTTGATAGCGTTCAACTGTTGCTTAAACAGACAAAGAAGACGACGGTGTTTAAAGATAATCGCCCTGGAAGACACTGGTATGATGCCTTTCGTGCGCGTCACAAAAATTTGACCGAACGAATGTCTCAGAACTTGACACACAGTCGAGCCTCAGTAACGGAAGATAAGCTACGAACGTGGTTCAACGAGGTGCGGATGTATTTTGAATCGAAGTCGCTTCTTCATATTGATCCTTCTCGCGTATTCAATTGCGATGAATCAGCTTTTTTTTTTAGTCCCAAAGGAAGTAAAGTATTAGTAAAAAAAGGTGACAAAACAGTTTATAATTTTATAAATAACGATGAAAAGGAATGCTTGACTACGCTCATCTGTGGAAATGCGGGCGGAAAAATTACACCGCCGATGGTAATTTTCTCATATAAGCGAATTCCCGGACACATCGCCGCAAACATGCCAAAAGACTGGGCCATCGGACACTCTGAGAATGGGTGGATGACTGGAGAAACATTTTACGAGTACATCGCAAACATTTTTTACCCGTGGTTAGTAAAAAATGCTATCGTGTTCCCAGTCATATTGTTCTTAGACGGACACAGTTCACACTTGACGATGGCGTTGAGCGATTTTTGCAGACAGAAAAAATAGAGCTCGTTGCTCTGTACCCGAATGCAACGCACATACTACAACCGTTAGACGTCGCATTTTTTTCACCCTCTGAAGACAGCGTAGGCGAAGGTAGTGCGTCAATGGAGACTTGAAAATAACGGCGAACGTATAAAACGAGAAAATTTCGCACTGCTCTTACAAAAAGCTCTTGAGACGCTAGACATAAAAACAATTCTGATAAACGGATTCAAAAAAACTGGGTTCAACCCTTTTTCGGCGGACGGAATTAATTATCAGAAATATTTTAAAAATTCGGTAGATACTGCAACGATTCTTCACACTCCGAGTAACAGAGCTGAAAATGGAGATTACTTAGCATTTATCGAGAATATTATTGAGAAGGATGTTTTGAAAATGTTCAACGACGTCGGAGAGAAGGCAGAATGGAGTGGCGAAACGACACACAAAAGTTTATTTTACTTCTGGCGAAAGGTTAAAAGTATGATCAATTCCAGCGAAGCCAGTCACAGTATCTCCGGAGACAGTGTTGTCGACGAGACATACGTAACTAAAGAAAACGAAGAACGGGTATTTAAATGTGATACTCATTTTTGGTGATAATTTTGTCAATCAATTCTATTTTATTACAATCATTGATAGTTTCTACTTTTAATTTGTCTGGAACGTCGATTTCTATTCTACTCTTCTAAGAATTTAGACATAATTTATTTATATATTTTTATTTTTATCATCTTACAGGACTTAAACATCTAATAAAACATCTTTTTATACTGATGTATCATTATCAATTTATGTACAAAGCTAACATTATTCTCTACTGTAAAATTAGATTTGCAACGAAGGTACGGCGAATGAGATAGAGAAACAGCAAGAGAAACTCAACGTCACTGGAGAAGATATACCGATTTTGATTGACGACATTTCGATTCTTCATAACGAGACAGTTCCTAATTCATTGTTTATCGACACAGATTCCAACGATTTTGATCCAAACGAAGACCTTACTGTTTACGAAATTGACCCATGCGGAGTGTTAATACCGATAAAAAATCAACTGAATGATGTTAATATTGCGTTGGCAGAATTGCCTAACGAATGTATTGACGAACCAACTTCCCCAAAGTCATCACCGCTGAAATCGCAGAACAGCATTTCCTTAAATATACCCTCACCATTCAAGCA
>NW_011966640.1:12630-22500 GCF_000949405.1 Vollenhovia emeryi | reverse complement strand
GTCCCTGCCGACACAAATTTCGATCCCCTGTATCTCACACGAAGGGTGAGCTGGAATATCCGAGAGTACGCTTAAAGTTTTAATACTGTTACGTACCGCGATAGCCCTACCACTTGTACCGGGGATTTCAATGTCGTTCCTGAACAGAACGAATCCCGGAAGATGAAAATAAATGGAGTCCAGTAGCAGTGTTTCCTGAACACAAATTATGTCCGCCTTTTCTTTGAGCACAGAGATCTCCGCGCTCCTTGCTCGAAGACCTCTACAGTTCCATTGCAATATCCGAAGACCTCTGTTTATATTAATTTTCTGGTTGAAGACTCGCAGAGCGATTCGAAGCCACGTTATCGGGCGAACCGTGTTGCAAAAATTGGTTCTGTATGCTCCTACCCGGAAGAAATTCACCAGAGGACACCAAGAGGTGCTGAAACGGAGAGATAAGGTTACTAATGATATTAAGCTGTTCAATGATCCACGCAAGGGATTCTTTAAGAGACTGCACGGGAGCATCCCGCGGTGCAGCCCCTCCACCATCCGAGGGAAGGAAGGCAGGCCCCCCCCCCCATGGACTCCATCCTGCCATTAGGAGCGAGAAGCATCTCCGCGTGCCTTCCCGGAAAAGGAAAACCTCCAGCCCCCCCCCGGGACCCCCGCCCCTCGACCGGGATTCACCCGGCGGCGAGGGGTCCGGGGAAAGGATTGCGAGGAATGCAAGGCAGGGGGGGAGGAACCCCCCCCCGGCCCCCCCGACACACCAACCCGAGGGCCACGTGATAAAGCCCTTGCATAGCTATGCGAGGGCTCCACCCCCGCACCAGCACCCTTAATCAAAGAGGAATGAGCTTGGCCCCGAAATGAGGCATCCGCTCCTGTCTTTCCAAGTGGTAGAGACGGAAAATTATTGAAGTCGTACCTGACGTCCTCCAAATGGGAGGGATTATTATTGCCACCTGATGAAAGCTTCCTTTTGGCCTCCGCCATCGAAATATTGTTCGTCGCAGCCAGCGCTTGCGCCTTTTTCAAGTTGACGACTACCGGACACTCGTGACTGGTAGGCAGATGCTCGCCTCGACAATTGATACAGCAGGGGGTGCCACTGTTTACGTTGCAACCGTTCCCCTGATGACCCTCATCTCCACAGTAAATGCACCTTGGTTTTCCTTTGCAATTATTGCTAACATGTCCAACTCGAAAACAGGAAAAGCAAATTTTCGTCTTGGGGATATAAGGCCAGATTGCATATCGAATATTAAAGAGAAAAATGTATTTAGGGAGAGTTTGACCAGAAAACTTGATTATAATAGTACGAGAGGGTTCGTATTTGTACGTACCTTCGCTTTTAATCCTACGGTTCAGCCTTGAAATTTCCCTAATTTTACAGGTAGTTTTTATGTTATCTTTAATGGATGGTATATCCAAGTCCAGAGGAATGCCTCTTATGGTTCCAGCACGTAACAGCTTGTAGGCCGAAATGTAAGCGAGAAGTCCCTTTTTTTCTAGTGCTTTTTCAGCGACAATCCTGTTAGCGTCCGATGGTGAGTCTATCATCACCGCAACCTGACCTTTTCCTATCCTAGTGACCTCGCCTAGCCCTTTCGGGCAGAGAGCGGATATCGTGCGGCTTATGTGCAGGGGATGCATAGGGGGGGAATTGCTGTCCCTAATGTGCACGACATATGGTGGAAGATCAGAACTTGAGTACTTTTCCGGAAGGGACCTGCCCTGCGGGGTTACGGACGGCTGGGACGAGCCAGTAACAGGCAAAGAGGAACCAAGAGGAACCGCAGAACTAGTAGTATGCGAAGCAAGGGGAGGGGGGTGCTGACGCAATCCATTCTGTTATCTGCATCCTCATTACTATTACTTTCCAAAGACTCAAGGGTTTTATTCCCCAAAGGAAGGGGAAGCCCACCGGTCGCAAGAATATCAAAATTCATCTCCGTGGGAGCTAATGATTCTTTAAGCTTTTTCTCCGTACCGAGTACCGACTTTTTCGATTTCTTACCCATGGCGGCTTTCTTTATCGAGGGATCGCGACCGCGTTTCCGCAGCCTCTCTACAGCTTTATACAAGCTCGACGACTCACCCGGGACAGCACTAGCGTTGAGAATCTTGCTCAACTTATTAATGGTGCATTGAAGCGACGGTGCCTCGGAAGAGGCAGAGGTAGAGGTATGCACCTCGCTCTCAGAGTGAAACGAATTACGCGTTATCCCGTCAACCAAAAGAACGGATCCATCGCCCACCGACAGCTCATTGTTCTCGACTTCGACAGATAAGGGATTAGGAGGAGGGAACAGGGGAGGAATGCCGGGAGACCCCCCCCCCTTGTCCAAGATCCCGCAGGAGGCCGGTGCCTCCTGCATATGCACTAAGGCCACTCACTTATTCCGATAGCGTATTTTATTAACCACAAACAAACCCCACTCGCGCCCGCGATCACTCAAACAAGGGTGCGTTCCGAGTTGCGCATGAAGCGCACAGACTGCATAGAAAGTCGTTCCGATTTAACTAATGCGCGCATTGATAGCGCTTTGGTAGCGCTGAAAATTCACTAGATTATACTAACCGTACTGAATTCTTAGCACTCCTCCCAGCGCATTGACTGCTTCTATTTTGACTTGAAGCAGTTGATGCGTCTGATGCGTTCATGCAGTTTATGCGCTTTATGCTTAACTTGAAACGCATTGGAACGCATCAGAAGAACGACCAAGGAAAAAACTTTCATGACGATGGAATTACATGAATTCCCATGAGTGTTAATAGACGAGACTAACATGGTAACGTTACTTTTAACAAAAGATGATATGGAGAGAGCAACCCAAGGTAATATTAATGTATTCTTTTAACTTAATTTATTTAATGTATAGGTTAGATATTAGTTGTGTAAGTTTATATTTGTATAATATATTGGTTTATTGGTATATAATATCACTAAAACTATGCCAGTATAAGCATATGGAACATTGGGTGTAATATATTACCCAGTGAGACAAAAAATGTCGATCCGACATCAAATCGACGTCGATATGCGTGTTCGAAATGAAATCGAAATTAAAATCGACATCGATCTCTTTTTGTCACTGATGTCGATGTCTTGTCGATTCAAACTGTATAATCGATTCGACGTCGATCACATATCGATATTCTGCCTATGGTTTTATATATATGAAATGATATGCAGAAAGAAAAATTTAACGATATAGTTTAACGCAGTAAAAAATTACATTTAGGAAGCTAGAACAATTTATTGACGTCTATAGTCGACATCTAGTCGACGTCAAATCGATCTTTATCTGCTCAGATAAATATTGCAGGAAATAATAAATGAAGTATGTATATATAATCAAATTAAATCGATGTTTATTTTAATAATTAAGATATCAGAACAATCTCCATTCTGTTGTGAAAAAATATTTTAATCGATGTAAAAAAAAATTATCAATATTTTATCGAAGTAAATAAAATATTTTATCACAGTATTGTCGAAGTAAATAATGCATAAATCTCAGGAAAAAACAAAGTTGTAACTAAAGTTCTCGCAAACTTCATAAAAGCAAACTTTTGTACTAATGGACAACCCCTTTAATATTTTAATCAATGTTTTACCAAAGTACAAAACACATAACTTCTCGTAGAGTCGCGGCTGCTATATTTCTTACAGAATCGATGTCGGTCATCGATCGATGATCAATGCCCCAGCACACCTCATATGATATAGTAGTCTCTTAATCTCGATATCTATGTGTTTTCAATGAATCGATGTTGAATCGATGTCGATTTATATTAATGCTAAAACAATTTGATCGAAATTGGCTAATTTTCGATGTTAATTTCGATGTCGATCTGTTTTCAATGAATCGACGTCGGATCGACGTCGATTTGACATCAGCCTTCTCACTGGGTATAGTCTTAATGCTACATTTGGAAATCGTTTGTTGATGGTTTGCATGGCGTCCATTTTCAAGGTGCTTAGCGCGCAGACTGCACAGGAAATCGTTCCGAATACTAAAAGCGCTTCATGCGCATTGACAAAACGGAACGATTTCCTGTGCTGCGCAACAGTAAAGCAGTCTATGCATTTCATGCGCAACTCGGAATGCACCCCATAATACCACAGTATAACCATAGACATAGGCTTTGTTTACACCGTAAAATTATTTGATACGTGAACCAAAATGATGCGTACCAAATGTTAAATCCGACTGCGTTTACACCATGTGTATTAAGTGTGCAAAAAAGTACATTAAGGTTAGGTTTGATACAGAAACGTATTATATTTAATTTGGTTGGAAAATCGGTGATCCTTAGATTGCGATGGATTCGGAAAATATTATCAGTTGTTTATTTACAAGCTTAGTCGGACTTTTAAAAATAAGTCAAGATTTTCGAAGAAAACCTCATCTCACCTAACCGTAACGTTCCTTCGATAATTATTATTTAATGCGCTACAGTTTACACCGACACAAAATTACTTGATACGCATACTAAATTGGTACGATACTCCTTTTGCAAGCGTATCGTACCAGTTCAGTACGCTATCGTTTACACCGCTGGACTAAATCAATTTAGTACGAATATATTACCTCATACGCGTATCAAACGATCGGTGTAAACAAGGCCATAGACCTAGTTTACATCGTGCACTTGATACGCGTATCAAATAGTAACAAATAGTAAATAACTAGTAAATTCGTTTGGTCATTGGCTGATCAGTTCAAATACACTATTTGATACGCGTATCAAGTGCACGATGTAAACTAGACCATATAAAAGATAGACTGCTTATGAGGTAGTGGGGGATGTCCTCCTGAGGGAAAAGGACAACACCAATTTATTTGGGTATCTATCTTCTTCTAGTGTACGTGATCACGTGGGCGTGATCACGTGATCGCCTTAAGATCACGTCCACTAGAGGAAGACAGATACCCAAATAAATTCATGTTGTCCTTTTCCCTCAGGAGGATGCCCCCACCTAGGGTTCCACTGCCTCATAAGCAGTCTAGCTTTTATATGTCTATGAGTATAACCAGTATGGGCACTCGCTCTTTTGTTTCACTTTCGCGCCGATCCGTACTGCGCATCCGACATGTTTTTATTCTGACCAATCACAGGATTTTTGTACGTGTGTTAGTGCAAAGTCGGTGTGACATTGAAAAATTCGCAGTGTTGACGAATAACGCGTAAATACTTTTATACGTTGGAGCAAGTAATCACATTAATTACTTTCATTAGAACATTTTCTTTCATAGGCCATTTCTATTTACAATAAATAATGTACGCCAGTTCGTATGCGCCTTTCCTGGATACGATCCTGAAAAGGGCCCAGGCACTTTTAGCCGTTGATACACTGTTGGTGCGCATAAAAACATGGCGAAAAATTGAGAACGCCCAGATCACGGTCTTACATACAGGTCTTACAACCAGTGCTGCCAGATTCCCCCTCCACGAGCTAGGCCGCGCACACGGTCTTACATATATACGACCGTGGCCGCGCATGTGCCATGCATGGTATATCAGTTACGTATATTATGGGCGCACAGTTTTGGCCTAATACAAAATTTATGTTTAATTATATATAAATTATATATAAATGTGTCTGTAAATAATTATTTTAATGTCCTACTCTTCTTTATTTTAAAGAGAAAAAGATAGAGAGAGAGTGTGTGTGTGTGTACACGTGCGCGCGTACTTATGTCCACAGGGGCTTGTGTGTTTCTAATACGTTACTGCATTTAACGTCTGAAGCGCATGCGTCGGCACATGTGGCCGGGTAGGGTACATGCACACATGTGCCGACGCATGCGCTTCAGACGTTAAATGCAGTAACGTATTAGAAACACACAAGCCCCTGTGGACATAAGTACGCGCGCACGTGTACACACACACACACACACTCTCTCTCTATCTTTTTCTCTTTAAAATAAAGAAGAGTAGGACATTAAAATAATTGTTTTAAAATAGCCCGGCCAAATCTAGCAGCACTGCTTGCAACTCATATGGTGGGGGTAGGTCGCTTAGTGAGGAAATTTTGTAGTTTTTGTAATGGCCACTAGCGTTGCAGTCTATGTTCTTTTGGTGGCGAGGGACGCTGGAGGCTGGGAGGGATATATGTCTGTCTTTGTCCCATGCACGGTAAACTCATGGACCTAAGAATCTCTGGACCGAGCATACGGCAAGGGGGCTGGTAAATTTGCGGTAAGGGGGGCGAGAGTGCTCTCCTTTTCTGTCCTCTTGGTATCTCTTTCTACAAGAGGTCACAGTGACCTCTTGTAGAGGCTCTCTAACCTCTTGTAGAAAGAGATACCATGAGATACCAAGAGGACAGAAAAGGAGAGCACTCTCGCCCCCCCTTACCGCAAATTTACCAGCCCCCTCGTCCGTTCTCCCACTTCGTGCTCGGTCCAGAGATTCTTAGGTCCATGGGTAAACTCGACATATCCCCTCGGCCTCCAGCGTCCCTCGCCACCAAAAGAGCATAGACTGCAACGCTAGTGGCCATTACAAGAACTACAAAATTTCCTCACCTAAGGTGGAAGCACATAAAAGCGACCTACCCCCACCATCGAAAATTAGAGGCAGTCGGGAGACCTGTATACAAGACCGTGGCCCAGATCAAAGGTGCCGACAGAGACCTAGTTTACATCGTGCACTTGATACGCGTATCAAATAGTAACAAATAGTAAATAACTAGTAAATTGGTTTGGTCATTGGCTGATCAGTTCAAATACACTATTTGATATGCGTTTCAAGTGCACGATGTAAACTAGGCCAGAGAGTGGGCATACTGGTTATACTGTGGTAAGAACATGAGAAAAACGAAACGAGCCAATCTTCTCTGGTTATTGGCTGCCGGCTCACAGACACTGAGCCGACACGGCCACGTCGAACCAATAGACTTAATGGTATTGCTTGGAATGTAGTGAATTGAACGATGCAATGGCCCGGTAACCAGGCCACACGCGTGATGATGCAATCCCGCAGGATCAAAAATTTATCTTCCGTCGGAAGACGTATGAACCATTCGACGGCCCAGACGGAACTTAAAACGAGCCAATGCGCGCATCATAGATATCTATGACGCACTGTCGTCCATGCGGTCCATGCGAGAAACGGAACGCACTCTATAGGCTTGTTTATTCTGTTCCTACACTAGTGAACTAGTGCAACAAATTGGAGTAAGACAAGCATATTTTTTCTCATTCTAGCTTACTGCACTACTTCACCAGTGCAGGAACAGAAAACAAACCCTATGTCGCGTGGGTCGCGTGATAACTTGGCTATAACCTATAATAACAAAGTAAAATTTATATTACGCAAAATTGGTCATGCAATGTAAGCTATGTGGTGTGTACTGGAAGAAAAATGGCAATATTTCTTTTCATTGGTAAGTACTTAATAAACGGTTATGATTAAAAATGTAACAAAATGAATTCCCAGCAAACACAGATATACCCAGTGAGAAATGATTCGTCGATCGATGTCGAAACGATGTCGAATCGATGTCAATTTGACGGTATCGATGTCGATTCGACATCGTTTTGATATCGATCGACGAATCATTTCTCACTGGGTATGTATAACAATTTTGTTACATGTTACATAACGGTTACATAATTGCAATATCCCACGAGTGGGAAATTACAACTAATGTGTACGTTACATGTAATGCACACGTTATATTACCTGTTACAATCCGTTTTATTATGGCAATGTAACAGTTATACAAAAATAATTACATTGCAGTTATGTAATAATTATACATAATATTTATATATTTTAGCAAATACAATTCCCAGGAATATCAAGTCTCTGAATTAATTTTAAATAAAACTAAACGAAAATTCACTGAGAATATATTTCGTTTAGTTTTATTTAAAATTAATTCAAGAACTTGATATTCCTTGGAATTGTAAAAGATAAGTTTATAAAAGATAAGTGTAATGAAAACAGATAACAATTTTCAATAAAGCTCTTTCAATATATTATTATAAAGTAAATATAATATATATACATATAATATCTATATATACATTATTAAGTATTTATAATAATTAATACTTCATAAAACATATGTACCTTTATAACCTAAAAGTACATAAGAAAAAATTAGTTTGCCGAACATCAGTCGCTATATTACAAGAAATACATATGTTTTTAAAGAAAAAGAACCATATGTATGAAAACATATTTCTAACATTTTGCAAAATGTCAGGCAGTGTTACTGAAAACACATATTCAAAGAAACGGAAAACATTTCTATAAACATTTTGCAGAATGAACCATGTGAAAACAAATTTCTTACATTTTGCAAAATGTCAGGCGGTGTTACCGAAAATACATAATATTTAAAGCGGAAAACATATTTCTAACATTTTACAGAATGGACAATGTAAAAACAAATTTCTAACATTTTGCAGAATGTCAGTCACAGTATGACCAAAAATATACATTTAAAAATACAGAATCACACAAGAAATTTGAAACATTCAAATACTTCAAACATTCTGCATTCTGCAAAACGTTAATTGTGTTCAAGGACATTGCCCAAACCAAATTATATTATAAAAGACCAAGAGAATATTAGAAAAAACCAAAACATTTTATACTTTACAGAATGTTAGAAATAAGTTTTTACAAAATGTCAATGCATACTCTGAGATCTCGCAATTCAAGAACATTCATGTAACCGTTGTAAACTCGATTTAAAAGAGTGCCACCGGTGCGGACTCTGCCACCCAAGAGTGACAGTCCCAGCACCCACCGGCGCAACCAGCGCGGATTCTGTTCCCAAAAAAGATAGTCGAAAATACTCCCCAGCAAACACCAAAGTAACAATTACATAACATCAATGCAAATGTAATATAACAGGCATGTGTTATATTACATTTATATTGATGTTATGTAACTGTTACTTTGGTGTTTTCTGAGTCTACTGGCGATGTTTTACAATTGCCTGTAGACTTTGGAGGGTGGGATGCCTAAGATTAACTTGCCTATCGCGTTGCGAACCAATTGTATATTTTGGTAAGAACCAAGTATGAATAACTTGGTGTCTTGCAGCACAATTTTTGTTCGCGTCAGCTTCTCAATTCTTTGCTTTCTCCTTCCACCCTTGCCCACCAATCTGCTGATTGTCCGAGATTGGTGGTGTCCCTTTATCCGTTGGCTGGCGTCTTTCACCTCGGAAGCCTCCACGAACAAGTCGTCCAGGCCAGCCAGCAGCATCGAAGCGTCCTCCACCTCAAATCCACAGAGGAACGCCTTTATGAAATCTGTTGCTTTTTGGAGACTGGACTTGTCCGGGGTCTCCGGCGGAGTACTGATTTCCACATTCATTATATTCTCATGGAAGCGTATACGTAGCTTCAGCTCGGTGAGAAGAGTGAATATTTTCACCCAGTTTTCCTTTAAAGGTGAATACCTGTGTGCTGGCACCGGTATCTACCAACAAAAATAATTTGCATTAAAATCAAATTCCTCTAAATATTATAAATTTTGTATTATATTATTATACGTATATCGTATTACCATCCTTCGTACTCCATCCAGTACTGCAGGTCTCTTGTTTGCCGCCTGCTGATTTACCATACCGGCCTGTATTTCATTAAACATTTCCACCTGAGGAAAGAGATACCTTTGTTAGTTACTGTAACAATAAAAGTAAATCGTGAAAGATATGATTTCTCCTTGGAGCTTAAGAATAATTTTTGAAACATTGTGATTTACATGGTCTGTCCGGTAAGTAATGCAATTCATTTTTTTCCGCCGCTTCTCCTGGGGCTCGATTCTTGAATTTATTCGAAAGAGAAACGTATGCGAAAATTCTGCTCTTACAGAACAGTTGAACGCCGACTTGTTAAGGGTGTA
>NW_011966640.1:7906-10049 GCF_000949405.1 Vollenhovia emeryi | reverse complement strand
CTAACATTCCATCTATAGAAGTCTATGGCTCGAAGCTCTAGGCAGTGCTGTCCGTGAGCGGCCTTTGGTCGCACGGTCGCATAGGGAGGGGATGACGCACACAAGCGAGCGACCGTGTCCGAGCGCACACGGACACGGCCGCTCGCTTGTGTGCGTCATCCCCTCCCTATGCCAGGGGTGGGCAGTTTTCACTGCCCGCGGGCGCCCGTTTGCCCGCGGGCAATAGCTGTGCGTGTCGGGCACATAGACATAGTATATACAGGGTGTCTGATGCAAAAGTAGCCACCTTGAAAATAGTGGTAGATTGGGTTAAACTAAGGAGAAATATCATGTACCGCGGTACAAAGTAACAATAGTTATCGAGTAATAAATTTACACGTTTGAGCGAATGAGGATGCAGGAGACGGTAGGCCGGACTCGGAAGGCATTTAAGAAAATCGATCGATGAGCGGGAGGTGGAGCGACGCGCGAGATACTATGTTTATGTTTCGGGTCGCCCGTTGCTCGCGCTCGCTGCCGCGCTCGCCGCCGCTGTGCGACGTTGCGCGCGCATGCGCAGAGGGGGAGCCGCCGATGACGACGCGACCGATGATTGGCCGAACGGCACGGCAGCCGCGTACTTTCCTCGAAGGGCGGTAGCAGGCGGTAGTGCCGGTAGTATTCCTCGTGGAAATTTTTCTTCTATCCTTCTTCGGCGCGTAACGAACGACGAGGATAGACGCTGTCTAGACAGCGTAGATTTATACTTCTGCAAACATCCTAAGCATTAGCCAAACGTCCTTAGCTGCGTCGTCTTTAGACGATCGTACGTTGAGATCCCGTACGTTGAGCCCGGACGTTGAACCCGCCCGCCTTTTATCTTCGTCGTTCGTTACTTCTTCTTCTTCTTCTGGTAATGGCACTCGGCGCCTAGCAACGGCTGCCGACACACATATGCAGCTCAGCAAAATTGCTGGTGCATATACCATAGCACAAGACCGTCTAGACTCTTAGTCCTATGCGACCGTGCGACCAAAGGCCGCTCACGGACAGGGGCCCGATTCTCGAAATCATTCGAAAAAGAAACGTATACGAATATTCTGCTCTGACAGAAAAGTTGAAAGTCGATTGGTTAAAGCCATGCGAATAGCCAATCAACTTGCAACTTTTCTGTAAGAGCAGAATTTTCGCATACGTTTCTCCTTCGAATAAATTCAAGAATCGAGCCCCTGCACTGGCTCTAGAAGCGTCATGATCGCTGTTTCCGTGAACCGCCTTTTAACGGGCATGCGCGTCTCCCGTTTCTCGAATATTCTCGCTGTCGATCGCGGAAGGAGAGATCTTCTGCCTCTCACAAAACACATACCTCCATGTGATCATCGCCCAGCATGACGGTTCTCGAACGTCTTCACCACCTCAGTCTTCTTCGGAGGCTGATGTTGACCGGCAGTGCTCCTCTCTCGCGACGGTTGTTTCTCTTTTTTACGATTACCCGAATATCTCACGAAGAATAATCTCTGTCTTGTCCCATCACGTGACTCGAGCGTGGATCGGTGATGCCAGAGCAAAATAGTCCTTTTTGGTTTGGGGCAGAGATGCAAACGCTAAGCAGCTGGTTTAATCGGGTGCTACACAAGCTATGTTAGATGGATTTAAATTGCACGCTTATATACCTCGCTTGTATACCTCGGCTTCCCACCGCTAGTGCGCCAGCCAATGGACGCGGTAAACCGCTGCACAGTGTTGCCTACTATGCTTCTCTGCATGGCAGTCGAGCGCGTGGAGGGGGTAGAATGGGGGTAGATCCCATAGACATAGTATACAGGGTGTCGGATTCGATTTGGACGACTCCAAAGATTATAGTAGATTGGGTCAAACTGAGAAGAAAAGTTATATACCATTTTACAAAATCCGTAATTATTATCGCGTAATTAAGAAAAACGTCTGAGCCAAAAGTGCACGGAGGAGCGGAAGGCCGGACTCGGCAGACATGCAAAATGGTGTATCTGTTGACATCTCTCAAGATCTCTCAAGATCCGATAGCGAGAGGTGGAGTCACGCATCGATCGATGAGAGACGGTGGCGAGCGGGGAGCGGTGAGCGGACGAACGGCGCGCAGCGAGCGAACGCGCGACATATGACACCGCGCCGAAAAAGTTTTTCT
>NW_011966640.1:0-6706 GCF_000949405.1 Vollenhovia emeryi | reverse complement strand
GGTGATAGGAGAATAATACACCATTTTGCATGTCTGCCGAGTCCGGCCTTCAGCTCCTCCGTGCACTTATTGGCTCAGACGTTTTTCTTAATTACGCGATAATAATTACGGATTTTGTAAAATGGTATATAACTTTTCTTCTCAGTTTGACCCAATCTATTATAATCTTTGGAGTGGTCCAAATCGAATCCGACACCCTGTATACAGCAGGTAGCCTGTTTGCCGAACGATACCTTTCCACATTCCATCCCCACTACCGCTGTCGCGACGGGGCTGACGTTCTCAAACGGCAACACTGCTAACGGTTTCTCCAGAGAAAAACTGAAAGCGACCACGCCGGCTTTTTACTTCTTACCTTGTTGCTAGACGGTTTTCAATGCCTTATACCTACTTTTATTTTTGGAACTACTCTGCTACGCCAATTTTCAAGCATTGTCGATAAAGTCCCCACATATCACATACAATTACGTAATGTATCAGTAATATTATAATATTGCAGTGATATTACTGGTATAATACATTTATATAATACATCGCAATATCACATTAATATTTCTGATATATGACATATAAATATTACACAGTAATATAACAGTAATATTGCTTTATATTATACAGTAATACATATAACAGTAATATTGCTGCAATATATCAGATACAAAGTAGCACGAGATAATGTCACATGACTTTTTAAGGATGTATCTGAGCTATTTCAAAATAGTACCAAATATGTTGAAACTTCAGGAAACACTTCCTTTGTTATCTCTAATATACTGAAAAAATTTTAAGTAGATTTTCTAAATCGTTAGAAAGTAATTATTATTTCAATTATGTTTAATTTTACGCGTGTTCTTATGGGAAACGCAATTTTCTTGAACGAAATGAGTAATAAAGTATAGAAAAAATAGTACCAAAATTTTAATTTTTTTTATACATATAGACCATGGATTATTGGAACTTTGTGCAAAATTCGATTAGGTTTCACAACACGGTTTAGGAGAAATTACTTATTATTCATGACAATTTTGCGGTTTCTGTAATATGTCAATTACTGGACTGTGGAAGTGCGGCAACGTCGCAATCAGCTGAACGTGCCAAGCGAATAACCTGACCGATACAGTCACGTCGTAAAGTCTCGTTTTATCACATTTTCCTCCATGGTGGGCTCAGTTTTTTCTTCTCGCACAATTTGAACTTTTTTTTCTCAAAAACCCACATCTTAGTTGCGCAAGTCTCTTTCGATACGTACTTTCGCTAATTATTCTACCTTTCCACCGATACATTTTTGTGGCTTTTGACATTGCGATGCACATAAGTCCGTAGAATTAACAAAGGAAGAACAGGCATGTGAACAAATATTTAAAGAAATATTTAAAGAAAACAAACCTCATGATTGTATTGGCCTGGATAGCCGGCGACGTTAGTCGTCAAAAAACGTTCATTTCCAACAGGATCGGAAAAATTCAATCAATTTTACCTAAAAATCATTGGAATCACGTAGAAGGCAGAGAGAATCCGGCGGATCTAATTTCTCGCGGGACAAGTTTGGGCAACCTAGAGTCGAGTTCTTTATGGTGATCCGGTCCACCATGGCTTTCCGGACGATTTGAAATTCCGAAATATCGGCAAGGTGAAATGAACGAACAGGAGGTTAAGATCATGCAATCAGAGGAAAAAGGCAAATTGCAAGCCTTGATCACACGAGAAGGAAGTGAATCGTTAGTTGGAGGTATCATGTATAATTTTCATCTGCCACAAAAATGGAAAGAACGTTAGCATGGTGTTATCGGTTCATAACGAATTGTAGACTCAGACCTTCGAAGCGGAATTTGGAACCGTTATGGGTAGGCGAGATATATTCGTCACGGTTAGAGCTGATCAAACATGTTCAGCGACACGCATTCGCTCAAGAAATACGGGACATATCCGATGGGGGTCAAATAAAATCAAGCAGCGTATTGGCGAGTCTGAGCCCATTTATCGACCAGAGCGGGGTCCTCAGGGTGGGCGGTAGATTACAGAAGTCATTATTAGAGTACGAAAACAGGCATCCCATTTTGTTGCCTGCCAAATGTCGGTTCACGGTTTGTCTATTCGAACGGGAACATAGTCGCATGCTCCACGCAGGCCCGCAAGCATTGCTTTTTTCCATTCGAGGAACATATTGGCCATTGAACGGTCGCAATATTGCTCGAAAGGTAGTTCGGGGATGCACGACGTGTTTTCGTAATAATCCTAAACCACTGACACAGATCATGGGATCATTGCCGTTGGATAGGACAGGCTGTCGACGAGTTTTTTCTGTAGTGGGTATCGATTATGCAGGGCCGATTATCACCGCGATGAGTAAAGATAGAGGACGAAAGACCAACAAGTCTTATATCGCCTTATTCATATATTTTTCTACAAAGGCAATCCATTTAGAAGCCGTTAGTCAATTATCATCGGATGCGTTTATCGCGGCGTTGCGTCGTCTTGCTGGGAGACGCGGATGCCCGCGAAAGATCTATAGCGACAATGCGACCAACTTTGTGGGTGCAGAGCGAGAGGGAGAGAGCTTGCCGAATTGTATCGGGCGATTCGAACTTCCTTCGGGGAGCCCGTAAACGAATATTGCTCGTTAAACGAGATTCAATGGAGCTTGATTCCACCTCATGCGCTTCACATGGGTGGTCTATGGGAGGCTGGCATCAAGTCCTGTAAATATTTAAAGCGAGTAATTGGGGAGACTGTGCTCACATTCGAGGAGCTCAGCACGGTTCTGGTTCAAATTGAGGCATGTCTAAATTCTAGACCGCTGTGCCAATTTCCATCGAGCCCAAATGATTTGCAACCACTGACTCTGGCACATTTTTTAATATGAGAGTCAATCACGGGATTACCAGATGTCGATTTAAAAGAGAGCCCAGTCGACACAGTTATATAACTAATCCCTAACAGCACGATATATTGCAGCAATATTGTCATATTGTATTTGCAGTGCAATATTGCTGATATATTGCAGCAACATTGCATTGCAATGTTGCGTGAGCAATATTTCTGATATATTGCAACAATATTGGAATGCAATATTGTGACAATCTTGCAGTAATATTGCTGCAAGGTGCCACTGATACTACCCAGTAAGCAAGGAAAATTAAATCAACATTTAGAAACATTAATTCCATGTAAACTTTCTTAACGTTTTTCTATGTTTTATCCTATTATCCTCTGACAGTTTCAACTAGTGGTCTTAAGTTATGTATCCAATCAGGTAAAAATTCATTGTATTTTTTCGCAAATTTATATTAATATTTTGTAAAGTTGTTTAACACTATGTATCATATCTTTTATCCCAGCTTCACTGAGGATGACCCAAAAACGGGTCGAAACGTTTGGATTATTTATTAAATTGTTTTTAAAAAAACATTGACAATTTCGCACGGACACCTGCTGTGGGCTCGCATTGGCTGTTTCTCCTTACCTACCTTTAATAAAATCATATTTTAAAGCATTGTTTATTTTGAATAGAATTTGAGTTTAATGAAAGTGTAAAAATTTTTTAGCTTGAAAGATTAAGTCGGGATGCGGCGTTGTCACGTTCCGTCGTCGATATCGCGTCAATTGATGTTCATAGCGCTTTCTTTAATAATTGCAAAACAAGCAAATCGTTTCAAAACTTCGCAGAAAACTTTTACATGTTTGAAAAACATGATACAAAAAATATAATTTTTAGCATTGGTTCTAATAGTTTTTGAATGATTTATTATTTGTCTCAGTTCCCTATACGTATGTATGAAGAAAGAGGCCCCACTGCAAAATTATGGGTCCAATATTTCCGGATGGTATCAATTGCAAAAGAATTCATAAGGTCTGAAAGAATGGGAGATTGGCAAGCACATTTGAATTCGATTAAAAATATGCTTCCATACTTTCACGCGTCAGGACATTTTCTTTATGCCAAATCCGCGCACTTGTATCTCCAGGATATGATAAAATTAGAAAACAGCATGGAAAAGAGTGTTTTTGAGAAGTTTATTAATGGATTCTTTACAATTCGACGTTCAAATAAATTCAGTTGCGGAACTTGGAGCGACATGGTCATCGAACAATCATTAATGAAATCAATGAAAACGGAGGGGGGTGTTTCACGAGGAAGAAGTACTCAAGCAAGTGTACTATGTAAGTGGATTTATGGCATGCATGCGATGAATAATGTGTGTGAAGGAATAGAAAAACTTTGTAATGTTCAACTGGATACAGTAGATCAGCATGTCGATGCAAGAGATTCCCGCATTGAAAGAGATAATGAAGATGTACAGAAATTGATAGAATGGTTTACATCCCATAATCCCTTTCCGCAAATGAATCAAATTATGGCTATAGATTGTGGAATCGTCGGAGATGATAAAATAAATTGTCACAAGGCTTATGAAATTGGCCTTATCTCTATGAGAAGTATGATTGGTGAGCAATTTTATAACGTTAAGTCGAAACGCTCAAAGAGAGTTTTTCCACTTTTAACGGTCTCCAGTTCTATGAAAGTTCACGATACAAAAGTGGCTATTGATCCACTTTTATTATTCCAACGAATTTGTATAACGAAAAAATTTGATGACGAACTTCAAGAATTCTTACGATATGAGCTAGCTCCATATCCATTAGCACTTTTCGATGATATTGGGATGCGTAAAACTAAAAAATCATCTCTTTACGATTGTTTCGAACCAATTGTTGTTGACTTCAATTCTACAGATAATACCATACATCGTTGATGGAGGATTTCTTATACATCGTGTCATGGAACCCAGAAACTGAATTCGATTGCATTTTTGAGACATACATTAATTACGTACGGAAACATTTCGGTCCTAACGTATTTATTGTATTTGACGGTTATAATGATAATAGGAAAAATATAAAAGCTATGGAGCAACGTCGTCGATCTGCTAAATTTCCTGTGTCTACTGAAGTCCGATTTGATGCTTCAATGAAAGTTCCAATGAGCCAAGAAAAATTTCTTTCGAACAAAAAGAACAAAAGTACATTTATTTCTATGTTATCCGAAAAATTTGAAGCTGCTAACATCAACGTAAAACAGGCTGAAGATGATGCTGACGTTCTAATTATTGAAACAGCACTGGAACAATGTAATGAAAATAAAACTATCGTTGTAGGTGAAGACGTCGATTTATTAACATTGTTGATTGCACGAACTCCAGCCGATAAAGAAATTTATTTTCTCAAGCCAGGGAAAGCAAAAACCGAAACAAAAATATATTCTTCAAAAAGTTTTGACTCATTCCAAAAAAGTAAAGATCATATTTTATTTTTACATGTAGTTACTGGGTGCGATACAACGTCTTCATTATTTAATAAGGGAAAAACAAAAGCTTTAGGAATATTTGAAAAACGGAGCGATTTGACGAATTGTGCAGAGGTTTTCAAAATTACACAATGTTCACCACAATTGATTTTTGATAATGGAATACGCTTTATTTTGGCAATATACGGTGCTTCACACAACGAAATATCAATAGATAATTTACGATACTGTTCATTTGTAAAATTAACAAGATTCAATAAGCCTGTAAAATTATCGACACTTCCTCCAACATCGAGTGCTGCACAACATCTATTTCGAGTGTATTATCAAGTGCAAAAATGGCTTGGGAACGACCTCAATCCCGAAGACTGGGGATGGATGACCGTAAATGAAAGTTTGGAGCCGATTAAAACTCTTTTACCCTCTGCTCCAGACATACTATTGAACACTATTTTCTGCAATTGCTCGAAAGGCTGCGGCTTTAACTGTGGTTGCAGAAAAATTGGCTTGCACTGTTCAGCAGTGTGTGGTAATTGTCGTGGCCGGTCTTGCTTGAATGCAACAGCAGTCACCATGGAAGAGACCTATGCTGACATCGATGAAGAACGTGATCCGACAGATTTCTTAGCGGAAACTGTAGAAATGGAAGAGACGGACGCAGAGGCGTTCATTACAATTGAGGAGGCTCCAGAAATTGCAGAAGAAGCAGAAAATTAATTTCACAGTACGAAAAAAATGTGGATTAGGCCTACTGGGGACACCACATTAAAAAAAACGCGCCTAGTACTCTACCTCAACGGTGGTGTGGAAAAGAGTACATTTTATCGATAAAGTATGAGGGTGGGACTTTGTGAACCGTTTTACTAAAAAAACGGTTGGTTCTGGTAAAATAAGTAATAAGACCTTTTTTGTAGCAAATTTCATAAGCTACAAATTTCATAATAACTATGTATGCCGAAAAATCAATATTTTCAAAGATATTCGCGAAAAACTGTTTTTTACCCCATTTCACCCTCTATAAAATTTTTAGCAGGGGTGGTATCGATGGGGACTTTTGAGACATTGTTTCAAAGGACAATATCTCGCTGTATACCAAAATTCAGCCCTATGGGAATTTTTCCGAAGAAAATGTCTAATTTCACTGGGCTATGAAGCTCGCCGCTCGCTGCGTGACAACTTTTTTTCGGCGCGTCGCTCCACCTCTCGCTATTAGATGATGCCCCACCGTTGCCTGCCGAGTCCGGCCTGCCGCCTTCTACGCTCTCATTCGCTCAGACATTAAAATTAATTTCTCGATAACTATTGCGAATTTTGCACAATAATATAGGAATTTTCTATTCAGTTTGGCCCGGTCTATCTGCCATTTACGGGTGATACGGGTACTAGGACACACCCTGTATA
>NW_011966639.1:15774-22498 GCF_000949405.1 Vollenhovia emeryi | reverse complement strand
GGAACACCGGCATTAGGGGGAGCTCAGGGACCTCCCCATTCCCCAACCAGGCCCTCCCGCCCGCCCGATAACCGACGTGCAATGGCGTTCGGGCCCAACCAGGGAGATGGGGCGGAGGTGGGATGGCGATAACGTGCCGCCCCCCCTCCGTCCGGCCCCCCCCCGCCGCCCCGCCGGAACACCGGCATAATGGGACGACGCACAGTGGTTCCAAATCCCAAAAAGCTGGCCAAAAGTCAAAAAATAAAGTTTCAATCTAGGGGATTTTGACTGTTAGGTTGGGTAGATGGAAGGTTGAAATGTCATTAACCGAAGTTAGTTGGGGAGAATTGTTTATACCTGCTTTTATACAGCCAGCACAAAAGTGACTTTCGGACGAGTAGCATCTCGTACGCACGCAAGGAGAAAGTAACGTTGTGTTTAAAAGTATACCAAAATTTGTACGTTTCACCGATTTGAATTTTATAAAATGGATCCTTCAGTTGAAAGTACGTAGAATATGAACATGTATTTCAAATATTTTATTAATAATATATAAATTAGAATATTATACATACAATTTGTTAAAAGTTATCTGAAATTACATGAGACACTTATAGAAATTTAGAGAAAAAGTTATGAGTTCTGCAGAGTTCTGCAAAAAAACTTATTGTGGATTGTAGCTTAAACTATTATTTAATAAAATAAACAAAAACTAGCTGCCCATAGCTGCCCCTCCGGTTTTTTTGCAAGTTTTTGTGATGAAAAATACAAATACTTTAGAGATTAGACATTTTAATGTTCTAAAAAGTTTCTCATGAATATTTTATTTTTAATTACAGATTAAAATATTAAATTCATAATAATTAGTGGAATAAGGCTCCAGTAAAAATGTATTAATTAGGTCTTTATATTAAAGCTTAAGTTAGTATGGAACGAAGACCTACGAGGGCAATGTGAGCCGTCACTTGAACTAAGGTGAACAAATTAATTAATCTGAATATTAGATAAATTAACTTATATTTTAGGAAAATTCCTCATTGGGGATCTTTACAAAATTCAAATAGTCTAATATAAAATAAAATAAAATAAAATAAGTTAAATAACATTGGTACGTTTCGGTCACTATATGTGACCCTCTCCAGCCATAATTTCTTCGCATTTGTAAACATTGGTTATAATAAAAGACGCATGGAAACGGTGAGTCACTTAAATTTTTTCCATATATAATATATATGCGGCAAACAGAACTAAGCGATGGTTGATAATGATGTGCGCAAGTATGAGTTCTTAATCAAGTGACGGCTCACATTGCCTCGTAGGTCTTCGTTCCATACTAACTTACGCTTTAATATAAAGACCTATCAATATATTAAATTCATATTAATAGCAGTATATATTTTAATATTTTAGAATCTGCAGATAATTGTTATACTTTTTAATTCATATTCCTAGCTTGATAATGTTTTAAATTGTGTTCTTTATTATACTGAAGATGGTCCAATAAGGACCGAAACGTCTATATCTATTTATAATTAAAGATTTTGAACACTACTATCCTGTTCTGGCTCTGAGCCTTTTATTTCATTTATTTAATAATTTATTATACATTATACATTTTCTATTTAATAATTATTAAATTTATTTTGATAAATGCATATTTATTACACATCTTTTACTCTTTATTTGAGCGCTCCTACTAATAATTTTCTAAAATTTTAATTTACACTAAATAAAAATAACTATAATTATTTAAACAAAATTTTTTCTTGATATTTGTTAACTTTATTTTATTTCAAATTTATAATTAACGGTCATGACAAAATGTATCTATTTTCGTTTTTTAAACGTCTTTTTTAACATTCATATCCGCCATATTGGATCCACCATTTTGTTATTTGTCATTTTGATCTTGGATTTGTAATCAGCGACCTCGAAAACCTTAGTATACTAAGTTTCATTCAAATTGAAGAACGCCTTCATATTTTGGCCAGGTTTTTGGGATTTGGAACCACTGTGCGACGGGAGGAAAGCTACCCGGTCCGGCGAGGGGAGCAAGCTCCCCCCTATCGGCCCTGGCGGCCGGAGGTTTGAAGTCGGGGTACCTCATCCCCTACCAGCGATCAGCGGGCTCGTCCGCCACACGTGTGGTGAACGAGTCCCCCTTAACGGAGTCGCTGGACCCCGTTTAGTACTCAGCTCGGTTCGTGAACGGCTCCTCGACGCGCTCCACGTGCTCGCGCTCCGTTCCACCTGCTCATCCGCGGTTCCGGCAAACGCGGTTCCTTGTGTATATAACTACGCGACTTCTCTTGCGTGCGTGCGGTACTTGTTTAATTTGCGTGCGGTTAGTGTTTAATTAGACGGTGCGAGATATAGGTGCACGGGACGGTAACGGCATAACATTTGGCGGTTCGCGCTCGCGAGAACCCCCTGCTCCGCGACAAGATTTCCGGCCTCGCGAGCAAGATTGTCCGACTCGGCTGGGCGTTAATGCAACGCTCGTTAAGATTTCCGTCGCGCCAACTAAGCAGGCTTTACGGGTTCGGAAGATGTCCGATCGTTTGACCTCTGCCGCCGATTGCCCCGCAGTCGCCCGGGTGTGCACCTAAAGTCTCCTTCGTCCTTCGTTTTGATAATAATAAAGTGACTGTGTTGAGAGTTCTAATCGGAGAGTTTCTCTTTGTGTGTCGTCCGTCACTCGTGATCCCTACAGCAGGTGTTCGCACCTGCGCTACCCGATTTCCGCGCTCAGCGCTGAGCGGTTCCGGCGGTCTTCTGCGCGCGTGCCTGCACTACGGATACCGCGCTTGTCGTGCACAACGATATATATATATATATATAAGGCCGTTTCAATCGCTGAACGCACAATACGAACACTCGGTTTAATTGGCGGCGTAGAAACAGCCGTAAACTTTTGACGTTGACGCACTTGAGCTCACAATTTGTACGCGGATATTTGATTTCCTTGGAGCGGAGCAGTAAAACCCGCGAAGGCTGTCCAGTCACTTCCGCGAGCGGGAAAGCTGATTTTGAAAATGAAATAAACCGGCGACGAGAGCCGGTTCTGAAAGAGCGAATGTGTTTCGCATGTCGAGGGACACGTAATAGCGGCTAGTACAAACAACAGGTTCCGCCGAGTGATGTTGACCCCTTGTACACGAGGTTCGGCCTCATGCGGAAGATACAGCACCTGTCGCAGGGTATTAATCTCATGAATGGTGCAAAGCTGCACGCGTCCTTCGCCGGACACGGTATACGTGGCGAGAGGCGCGGCACGTGTAAAACGTGGAAACGACCGTCACGTGCTGGCTGCAGGCGATGGTCTTTTTGTTTTCTCGCTCGCAACTTCATCGAACTTTCGGCGAGAGAAAAGACAGACTCCGTGCATGTACTCCGTACATGCCGACGAGACAATCCAGGAAGAAGACTCCCCCTTTTCCCTGGTAAGATCATTTCGAGATGTTTGCATAAGACCCTACCACTTTTCAAGCTCGAGTAACAGTGCGGCGGGTCCGACGGGATCTTAAATCCCAGCTCCGGCCCATCGTAGTGGGGATTAACGCGAATACGTGACTTGGGCGCGATCGCGTCTCGGCGAAGGTGGAGGTCTCGCGTAGGTAACACGTACTACGAACTGCATATTTCCCGGTGGGCGATTGTTGCCGCGAGAGCTGTCGACCCGGTGCATTGGCAGGGGGTTATATACACTGTTACCAGCCGCGAACGCCACTTTCTCAATGTCAAGCAACAAATCTCGAGAACCGCTCGCTGGCTGGGTGGGTTCGCTCGCTCGGGCAACGCTACTAAACAGCTCGTAGCCGTGCGCATAAATGTACGTACATGCGCACACGGCTATGCAAATCCCATAGATCACCGTACGGTTTCTCGTACGCTCAATACGTGGGACTGTGGAGGCTCGCTGCACCCGCGTCGATAAACCGAGTAGATAGATCGAGGGGCATTTCGAGAGGAAGCGGGCTGCGCGGAGAGAGAAGTGTAAAGCACCCTTATTTCGCCTTACAAGACCACCACCGGCGGAAAATATACGTAGCCATCGGAGCTCATTATCGCCGCACGTTGGCCTCGTCCTGGAGACATTCCGGTAAACGAAAGAGTCCGGCAAATGTCACGCGGTAAATAAACGTTGTCGCATGCGCCGCAAGGAAATGTCCCTTAAGGCCGAATCAAGCTGGAGACGCACGAAGAAACTTGAGCAGTAAGACTTTAGGGAAATGAGACCAATGGCTGTCGAGAACGTAAGCAGCCATTTTGAAATTTAGCAATGCTGAAAATTCCGATTGGTTGAAATTCCTAAGTCTTTTCGCGTGTTTCCAGCTTCGTTGGTCATTTCCCTTAAGTCTTTACTGTTTAAGTTTTTTCGTGTATTCGGACCTTCAGACTAGCAATTGCCAACTCGGCTTGGATTGAGATTAGCCAATGACGATTGTTCTCTAGCTAATGAGCAGTCGATTAGATGGCTGGTTGCTTTGCTCATTGGCTAGAAGACAATCGCCAATCCCAATCCAATCCGCGTCTACAATTGCTAGTCTGATTCGGCCTTTACGCGATTGTATGTCGTATGGGGTGGGGTAAATAAGCTGGCGGAGACGGGCTGGATTGCGGCGGCCGTGAATGCACGCGATAAGGCGGGCGGATTGAAAAATTGGCCCGACGGGAGAGCACGTAGATTCGCGCGCAACAACTTTCCGGCACCGCGCGCACGAGAATAATATATTCGCGTAGCGAGTTGATGTATCGTGAAATAGACGATATATATAACGTCGCGAAAAAGAAACTACGGTTTGTCGCCAACGCCGACGTATTTTGTTTTTATTAGCATTATTGCTACAATGACTGCACTAAGAATAATTAACGGTTATAATTGCGACGTGACCTGGCTCTTCGCGATATTTTTGGTACAATTGATTTTGCTCAAAATTACGTACGTGGAAAACAAAGTAGAAGAGGTCGAAACGTTTTTTCTTCAATATCATATCGTCCACTATGCTCTGGGGAAAAAAGACAGCAATCCATTTTGGGGCCCACAATTAGTAATCGAATTATTTGGATTGTTCGTAACTCTAATCTTTTACGAATTTTACCCTGCGTAACTAAAATTGCAATTAGCTATTCTATCTATATCCAAGATTTTCAAGTAATACTAATCAATTCTCTCAATTAGTTCTGTCGATATTCAGTAACGCAAAGATCATTTTCACGTAAGAGTCACTAACCGAAATGTTAAGTTGCTTAACAAAATTTTTTCCCAGAGTAGAGTTACGAGCAATCCAAATAAGTGGATTAGTAATTGTGGGCCCTAAAATGGGTTGCTATCTTTTTTCCAAAGTGTTGTAAAGGCTCAAAAAGAAAATGTATAGAAAGGAGGAAGTGCCAATGCGAGCCAAGAAAATGAACGGAACTCGGTTCTCACAATTTAAAATCAAAATTTCTCTTTAATAAGAAAACAAACGTTTCGACCCTTCTTCGGGTCTTCCTCAGCGAAAACTACAATAAGATCATCAAAAGTTCGGGATAAGAATACAACACAAATTATAGTACAGATTGGTTCGACAGTTATAATCAATTACCTCGCTTAGACCGAATAAAGGCATTGTCTTTTTTTTCCCAGAGTGGAGTGGATGTGGTATTGCATTTAAGCGTAACTTTTTAATCGGTAAAAGTCCTACGTCCACGGCAACGGGCAACGCGCGCACGTCTCTGGCGTTAAGCTAAATAGTCACGTATGTAGCGTGAGATAAAAGCGATGCGGGATATAAAACGGAGGTGGCAGAAGCTCCGGGTGGTTTATTTTGCCGTTGCACAACCGCGAAATAGCGGACCACCGCCGCCGGTATATTACGCCGTGCCCCGCGGGGCGATGCAACGGGACGGACGCGAGGCGGTTGGAAAGTCTATAAATGCGTCGCGGACTCGCACGTATCGCGGTACTTAAGCCAAGGATTCGCTTTACATCCTGCAGGCAGCGTACGTACGCGATGTATAAAATATATGTCCCTTAGCGGCGGAGCGAAAGAGATTTTCCTGCCTCGAATTAAGCTCTTCCCGTTCGGCGGCGAGACAAGTGAACGCGGCCATTTGTATGCCCAAGTTGTTAAAAGAATTGCGCCTATAACTCCTAGTTGCATATACATCAGTGTTGAGATATGTGCGAATGCAACGCGCTGTACATGCAATGTACATCCATGCAATATACATGTGTATATTTGCCGAACATTCTATGTACATGTATATGTGAGTATATTAAAGAAAACATGATTACTGAACAATTTTATTATTGAGTGATGTGCAATTCCGTAACCATTACTGTTGACCACCAGCATTAAAATAATATGTAAATAATATGTAGCCTAACAGTAGGGTAGATAAAACATGTATAAATAGTTAGCTCAGCGTTAGCGTACTAGGCTAGTAATCCGAAATCTTAGGTTCGAATCCCACAAAGCGTTTCCAAAAATTGTAACATAGTATGGATTTTTCTTAATTAGAATTAAGGAGATAGAGTGTGTGTATGTGTGAAATTATGAATATATATTAAATTATAAAAAAACTAGCTGAAAATTTTTATTTTTTTTCAATAAAATCTTGTACCAAAACCATTACTGGTTTTTATCGTAATGATTGTGGAAATACAGTACTGATTCAATACTGGATTAGTAAGTACCTAACAGTCAATCAGTTGAACTATAAATTATTATAAATATATACATATATGTATATACCT
>NW_011966639.1:7589-15603 GCF_000949405.1 Vollenhovia emeryi | reverse complement strand
CTCTGTATATTCACATACACATGTACATAGAATGTTCGGCAAATATACACATGTATATTGCATGGATATAAATTGCATCTACAGCGCGTTGCATTTGCACATACCTACGATATCCAATGTATGTCGTTGATATATCACTGCATGTTCATAGGATATGTCATATACACTGATGTATATGCAATGTATATACATTGGATGTCAAAATGCTATCTGGGATATTTTACTCTTTCTATCAACTCCTTTTTCTCTAAAGTAATTTCTCCCGAGTCAGTTTATTTATAAACTATTAAGAATACTCTTAAAAGTCGCCAGCAGTAATTAACAACATCAATGATTTTTATTGACCGTATCTGGCAATTAAAATTCTTATTGCGAAAAATATTACCCCAACCAGGATTCGAACCTGGGACCTCCCTCAATCCGTGCGGGCGTCTTAACCAGCTCGACATTTATAAATTGTTTATTTATAAACTCCTCACGTTCCTTCAATTTACTATAAAAGTATAAGATATACGAAATTACTAACCTGTTCACTGAAAACTGTCAACTTGACAGCTCAAGACCATCTCAAGTCGGCGATTTACTGCAGTTCTACCTTGAGACCGACTTCAAGTTTCAACTTGAGAATCGATCTTAAGCAAGAACTATGTATCGATTTTGGTCTTAAGAACGGGCTTAAGATCGTCTTGAAACTCAAGCTTGGACTATGAATACCGGCCTAACAGGCAAAACGCCGGGATGGCCGTTCTCAGGTTTCTCTCTGGTAGCGGTTAGAAACTACTATCGGTAACAGAACTTTCTTTTCGAACGAAAGAACTTAATCTTTCTGTATTACCATATACATCAAATTGACTTTGGTCTAGTGAGAAACGTACATACATAGTTCGTAACACGAGGATACCAGGATCGAATCCCGATACATGCCACGGATTTTTTAAATGGTTACAAAGGAGGTAAAATGAAATAAAAATACATTAATAATCTATAGAATATACAGATAGTGACATAATTTACAGCAATAATCTGGAATTACAAGTGCGGGTAAATGATGAAAAATTTAAGTCCCTACCTCTCCCACTCGTTGTAATCTGGAAATCTAAAAGAATCAATATTCAAGACCATTTTTTTCATCTCCTTTTTAAATAATTTTTACTAGCCAGCCACGAGCTATTTTAGTTATCTAGTTGTGAGACAACAGTATTAGCTAGTACCTATATGTATTTTTTTTGTATCATGATTAGAATACAACTGTTTGTACTTGTTTGTATTTTACTCGCTGGCTCTATTACTCAGGAAGTAGTTTATACGCCAATAAAAAGAGACTATGAGGATGTTCGTTAGGTTCGTTTATGTCAAATTAGATAGATAGAAATAAAACGCAAAATGTAAGTCCATGCTCTGAAACACGGGCAACTGCGTTCCTCTCGTCGGTGAAATGAGTACTTATCCGATCTCGACGCCGAATCATCGACTGGGAATCGCTGTCCTCGCTATCCTCAACACACAAATCCGGGTGGTGATCTGCTGGCTGTAAAGTTCTAGTGTAGTTCCGGGTGCGAGCAAGCGCACGATCCTTCACGAATAGGCGGGTATTCTGGAGTGCGAGCAAACGCAGGCAGTCCTCGCGGACGAAGCGGGTTTTCTTGGGTGCAATAGCGTATACCAAGTCCTTGCGGACGAAGCGGTTTTCCTAGGTGCGGAAGCGTGCACCAAGTCCTTGCGGACGAGGCGGTTTCCCTGGGTGCGATAGCGTGCATCAAGTCCTTGCGGACGAAGCGGTTTTCCTGGGTGCGTCGGGTCAGCCTTCGAATGCCTCAATTATAGTCGTCGAAGCAGCGGTCTCAAACCTCCGAGCCTCCCTCGTCTCGGATGATGCAATCCACTCGCAAAGAGTACTAACTCACGCGCGCGATAAGACAAAAGAAGCACGTTCACCAAGCTACGGACCGTGAAAGATGTGTAGCACGCAAGTAACGAATACTCGAAAAAAGCGAACTTCGTCCGAGGCTTGACTCTTGTCAAAAAACGCGGACCATGGAGAGGGCCCGTGTCAGATTGCGTGTCTGATTGGTGCAGAGAGCGGCTAATCGAGAGGTTTCGTGCGAATCGAGTTAGTACAGAGTGCGGACCATGGAGAAGGCCCTTGCCTGATTGGCTGGGAGTGCGGGCCGTAGAAACGGTCCGCACGAGTTGAGTAGGTGTAGAGCGCAGACCATGGAGAAGGCCCGTCTTTTCGCAAATCCAAGATTGCATGGGTTTTAATCGTTTCTTCAAACAACAACATTACATTACTATCTACATAGATATTATTTAGAAATTTTGTATAGTAGTGGCACTTCTTTCTTACCTAATAATTAGATAACGCTTGCAACATTACCACTCGCATAAAAAAGCGTTACATTTATACCTGATTATGAGGTAATAAAACTAGACAGTGATGAGTTAAAACTCCAAATATTTAGACAATCACTGGACACCGATGACTTTGATTTTCCACACGGGTATATTACAGTTACTATTAAATTAAATGTAAATTAATTTCGTTCGAGCCCAACAACCACAGTGCTCACATGTATCCGCATTTTTAATTTCGACACTGTCTCTTCTGACAACGATTATCCTCTTAGTACTGCTTGAAAATGACCCAAAATATAGGTTCGAAACGTTGTATTAACTGAATAAAGCAACTAGCCAGTTGGGTTGACTACAAGTTCCCGTTACAATTTTTATTCATTACTGGTGACTATAAGCAAACTTCCTACGTAAATTAATTTGTTCATTCTTTCAAATAAATTTAAAAAAATTAAAAATCTAAAAATCTAAAAAATGAAAAGATATATTTACGTACCTACAATTAAAAAAACCTCTTTATGATGAATATCTTAATATTAGTAAAGGGTCTTACGTAACATATAATGAACTTGTTAGCATCCATATTACAAAGTATATTTATTAAGTTTTCCGCCATTTTAGATCCACCATTATTTTTTACTTAAACTGCAGATTCGTCATTATCGACTATGCAACACATAATATTTTTTCGTAAATACATGCACGGTTTGTTACAAATTTATTCGCATTCGTACAGTTTTGACATTTTATGCCCACTTTATGTGATCCGCAATTTTGAATTTAGAATGAAATCAAAATTGGTGCAGGATATTTGTATAGCTTATTCAATTCCTGAAAAAAATAAAAAAAGAATAAAAATCCGATAAGAATTGGCGCACGGTTCGAATTTTAATCACAAAAGGAACTTCTCGTCCTACTGTGCGCCGTTTGCGTTGTCCTCGCTCGGCGAGGGTTGTCCGTGGGCCCGCCATATTCGTCGCAACAATAATAAAACGTGAGATTCATGTGTATACCCTAATAGCACAGAAATATTTTAAAAGATTCAATATGTATTTTAAAATATACATATATAAAGTATTTTAAAAAGATTTTAAAATATATTTAACCTTTTAAAATATTTCTGTGCTATTAGGGTACGCTTCTCACGTTTCATTATGTATGTACTTCTTTATTGTATAGTGCAGTAATAGAAAAGATTTATTGACGTCCAAATAAGGCCACTGACGTATGTACAAAATAAGATTTACGGTGGACGTCCATTTTATGTCCATGGACGTACGGATGTAAAATGGACATAAAATGGATATCCATAGGACGTCCTGTGCTTTCTGGGTTATAAGATTGTTATGACAGATTTCCTAACCTCTCGTTATGAGTTATTCTTTTAAAATGTCAAACTTGACTGTAGATTTTCCAAATCTCTTTTTCTGGCCGATAAGACAGTCCAGATGCACACAAGAATGTTCTGCTTTACAAAATAGTTGATTTGACTTGATATATTTTTCTAATTCTTGATTACTTCACCTTGTATCTGTTACGTGTGCAATGACACGAACTGTGCGAAACTGAACTGTGCAAAAGTGAACTGTGCGAAACTGATCTGTGCGAAAATGACCCGAGTAGAAATTAACATCGGGCATGCCCGACAACATGTCGGATCCCGATCAGGCAGAGATAGGGTAAGCCCGGTCAGGTATAACCCGAATAGTTCAACATCAGGAAATCTTCAGGTTAGCCTAATTTCTGATATTTTATATAAAAATAAAAGTCTCTCCCGTAGGGTATGTCCGATCGGGAGATGTTTAAGCCATTGTGGTGTTTACCCAATTTTGTAGAGCCAAAAATAAGATAAAGTCTGCCCAGTCAGAAATTACTCGTAGATCGATGTCGAAATGACGTCGAATCGACGTCAATATGACGGTTTCGATGTCGATACGAGGTCGATCGACAAATCATTTCTGACTGGGTGATAAGGCCTGCCCGATCGAGTAATCCTTCGGGCCTTATTAATATTACCCTATAACGAATTGTCGTTTGTTTTATTTACGGGCAAGGTCTCGAAATAATTAAGTGCTAATAATTGTGTGCTCTGATCTAAAAAGCCGCGTTAAGGGGATGCTAAAGCCGCTGGCGAAATCGATTAGTGTCGATAAGATAGGAGATCGCGTCAATTATCGATTTTTTTTATTTCCAAGTTCTACGTTAGATGTCGCTTCTGACCGGCCTCGTGTGTATGCATGTAATAAAATGCATAAGCAAAATCAGTGCCATCAAAATAAATGCCCTGATTTGTATTATAAGCAGTACCGTCAGAAATTAGACGCATCTAGTATTCATTTTACTAGTACCATCACATAATTGACGCAACTGACATTTTTCATCTTGTCACTACCGTTGGAATTGACGTATATTTTACATTTCGGCAGTACCGTCAGAAATTAGACGCATCTAGTATTCATTTTACTAGTACCATCACATATATTTTACATTTTGTCAGTACCGTCAGGAATTAGACGCATCTAGTATTTATTTTACTAGTACCATCACATAATTGACGCATCTGACATTTTTTCATCTTGTCACTACCGTGGGGTCGGGCGATCCGCTGATTCTGCTTCCGTGTATTCCGCTCCATGGGACGTCACCCTCAGAGATGCGAGCACAGCGTGGCGCGAAAGTCTCACGATAAATAACGAACGTGTATTCCGTTGAAATAGTTCTGTGATTGGTAATACACAGGTTACGGTTACGCTCCATGTGGATCCAGTCTCACTGATGCGATCAGCTGGACACGATTATCGCCGGCTTGCTGCCATGTTGCCACCGACAATCTGACAGATGTTTGGCAGTGACATCTCTCGAGAAAGCCTGCAACTCTTTCTACACGCCATGTTGTCTTTTTCTCGTTTTCTAGCATTGGATTTTCAGACTTGCGATGATTAGAACTAATCTTTTTTTCTAGGCTATTAATCTTAGTTCTAATTGCACGATATTGTTCTTATATGTTATCCCTAGACTATCCTGGTCTCATTTTGTATATATTTATTGTAGAATTCTTGTATCAAGCAAATATTGTCGTCAAGCATGCCAAAAATTAGTAAAATTTGTATTTTTTGGGGGTTTTTGATATCAAGTCGACCAGCATAGTGTAGATTTTGCTGCGTACTTTAATTCCGTATAAGAATTTTGCATTTCTATAAAGCCAATTAAAAGATTAGGTCTAAACAATAATGTCGATAAAACAGACGGCTTTAGCATCCTCTTAAGGGTAAAAATGAATAAAGTAAATGAACATCTTGCTTGTAAACGAGAACTTGAATGTTTACGAAGTCAAAAATATCGTAAAAACGTGAAATCAAGAGTAAATAAAAAACGACGTTTGTACAATTTTTCATCTATATCTTCAAATAGTGAAAAAACTGGAGTGTCAACACAACTTATAAGTGATTCAGAATATAATAGTTCTGGTGAAGATTCGGATGTGGCAGAAGAATTAAAAGAAACGAAAATTCCTTCATATTTCCTAACCTTAATTTGAATGGCAATGAAGAGAGTGACTCCGATTTGACAGAGAGTTATAGTTCAGCAAAAGAATTTGATTACGAAGATAATGACGATCATGATATTCGCGAAGCTAGTACGGACGAGGATGATGGCAAACAATTTTTGGAAGCTGAAGAGTATAATGAAATTGAGGCACTTCGAGATTGGGCATTAAGTTGAAACCCATTAATTCCTCATACCCGAATTAATTCTTTACTAGCAATTTTAAGAAAAAGGCTGATACCTGAATTACCTAAGTGTGTCACATCATTTTTGGGGACACAAAAAGTCAGTTACAACATTCAGAAATTTAATAAAAGTCAAAGACGTTTTCAAAAGGGCCGTCATCTTGGTAACCCGATGATGTCCCGACTTCACTTCGGGCAAACCCGACAAAGAACCAAAATCTGCCTGATAAATTTCTACTCGGGACCTGTGCGAAACTGACATGTGCGAAAGTGAACTGTGCGAAAGTGAACTGTGCGAAACTGAGATGTGCCAAACTGAACTGTGCATAATTGAATTGTGCATAAAAGAACTGTGCGTAAAAGAACTGTGTCCAATTTAACAAATGATTGGGGCTGATTTAGGAAGAATTATTATTAGTAGTAGTAGTAGCTGTGTTTATTCGCTTTCAGAGATACACCAGCGCTTTTTTTAGGGAGCGTTCCCGAACCCTTTCCATCCAGTTCCATTCCCCTCCTATCGCGACCTGGGGGCCTATTACGGTATTTGTGTGAGCTCACTCACTTTTCACATTCTCACCCAATTACGGAACTGGCGAGTGAAACTGCGAGATCACTAGGCACTTCCGGGATAGTGATCTCATATTTTCACACTTCACGCCGAGAAAAGTAAGGTTAAGGCAGAGGACGAGATAATTTGACATCTCGTTTTCTGCCACCGAAAAAGTAAGGTTAAGCATAAAACTTATTTCAAAAGGTATTTTAAAAATTTATAAAAAATGAACGGCACAGAAAAGCAAAAAGTAATGTTATTAAATTACATGAAAGAGAATGAAGATTTTGCGAGAGGCCGTTTACGGTATCAAGGTGGCAATAAGAAAATATTGGTAAGTATTATATATATAGCTTCCGAAAGAGAGGCACGCTTAACGCGGGCGCAACAATATTAAATAAATATATTAATAATAAATTAATTTCGTTTATGCAGAATGATATGTGGATTGCTATCACTACAGCATTAAATGCCAGTGGAAGTGGTCCGCAAAAACAACCCCAAGAATGGCAAAAGGTACTTATGAAAGGAATTATATCTTATTAACATTATTTCTAACGCTTGTTAATTGTATGTAATCAACCATTAACTTTTTAGAATAAAAACCTTTAAAACTTTTAAAACTATATTTTGATATTGCAAATTTTCTTTGAAAATCTTCATTATTTTGACATTTCTCTAAATTGTTGTTACGTGATTTACAATACATAATTTTTAAGGTTAAAAAATGTTTAATTAATGTTGGAAATAATGGCTCAAAGTAACAAAATTAATAGAGAGAGGGGGAAAAGATGGCGAGGAGGAAAGAGGCTGGTGAAGGAAGGTAGCGTGAAAAGTGTCGAAAGGAAGGTTTGAGGTGGAGTGCGTGGGAGGAGGAGGAAGTGAGAGTGAGAGGAACGGGAGAGGAACCAGGGGACATGGAGGCGAGAAGAATTAGAGGAAGGCGGAAGAGAAATTGACATGGAAAAGGGAGACGGCATGAGTCGGCGATCTTGGAGTAAGGAGGAAGGAGGGGAAAGGGGAGCAGTGGAGCGAGACCAGACATGGAGAGAGAACAGGATTGGCGGAGAGAAGCGAGAGATCGAGAGCGAGGGAGAGAGAGAGAGAGAAGGCGAGGAGAGATATCGAGGGAGAGGAGGAAGTGAGACAGAAGAGCTCGGACGGGCGAAGAGAAGCAAGTGCGAGTTCGAACAGTCGAACAAGCGGAAGAGGAGGACCGAGGGAGAAAGGGAGAGAGAGAGGAGAGATACCGAGGGAGAGGAGGAAGTGAGACAGAGGATCTCGAACGGACGAAGAGAAGCGAGTGCGAGTTCGAGCAGTCGAACAAGCGGAAGAGGAGATGGAAGGGGAAGGTGCTCAGGAGTACAGAAGGTGTACGAGA
>NW_011966639.1:0-4315 GCF_000949405.1 Vollenhovia emeryi | reverse complement strand
TCCATCATGTAACTTTTCTTTAACAGTAAAAACGTTAAAAGTGAAAATTTATCAGTGATTTCGCCCATCACGCAGTCGGAATCACTTATAAATTTTCACTTTTTACGTTTTCACTCTTAAAGAAAAGTTACATGATCGATATCCTATCTTTTTTACTGTCGACATAAAATATAATTAAAGTACAATGCAACATAAAATTTGAAAACAATATTATATTTTAATATTTTATATTTTTTAGCTACTAATAGTAGTAAAGAAAATGAAGCAGCTGCAGCTGTACAATTAATGCGCGATAATGTACAAATAAAAGAAGAGAAGTTGAGAATCGCAAAAGAAAAGTTACTTCTTCAAAAAGAAATGTTTCAATACTTCAAAAATATCAATTCAGATTATAAAGAAATTTTTAATAACATCGATATGAATATCGTGCGATTAAGAGAAGAAATAGAAAAATTAATACCCTCATATATTTAAGTAAGTCTTTAATAGATATGAGAAAGAAAATGACAATTTTTTAATGTCATTTAGATACACTAATCGTAATAATACAATACTACCGCATCACAACATATTCCATATGGAATAGTAAAACACAAAGAATCATATAATTACAGTACAAATACCAACAGAAACACGTAACAATATCTAAGTTGTAATAATTTTATACGTGAAAATTTTAAACAACCAATGTTGAATACTCATTCTTGGTTATTTGTATAAAAAAATAATCAAAATTTCGCACTGATCAAATGCAGTAAATTTGAAGAGTTTCCGTCATATACATATATATTAAAGAGATGGATAAAAATTGGCAGTACTATTTTTATAAACATATCTAACATTTTAGAGATTATTTTTTAATATTATTCTTAGATTAGATTGGCAATAGTACTTGTACACAAAAATGTGATATGTTAATTTTTAATATTAATAAGTGTTTTTTTCTTAAATACTACATGTCTTTCAAAGTTTTTATTTTTTAAGTAAAAGCTTATATTAGTATATATACAATAATCTGTATTAAGAGGTTTTTATTTATAATATTATATACAGATTTGCATTTTATTAATGCAGACATTATAATTATAGCCTAGCATGTTTTTATATTTTGAATATTATTATAATTTTAATTTGATGGGAGTGAATTCAAGTATAACACACTTCTAAGATTTAAAACAGTACAAATGTATAATTGTTAAATAAATATAATTACAATATACAATATATTTATCTTTTTTTAATGTATATAAGAATATAATTTTCCTCTCCTATTATTTGAATTAAGTGCACCTGTATACAGCATAGGAAAATACTGATATAAAACTTGTTTTTGTTAATTGCAATAAAAAAAGTTATAAAAGATTATAAATTCACATGCATTCTTTTTTATACTTACAAAATCTATAACATCCATATAAAAAAATTATTAGACGCATAATTATAAGACAATTTTTTTAGTGCAAGGAGGGGAAAAATGCATTACTGCACACCCAGTGCAATGCCCGTAGGCTGGGTAGTGTAAGGCTCTCTATTAGGCATATCCACTAACAATAAGAAATCCCTTTTTGGTGATAAATTTAGTGAAATATATTCTTTCAATTGTCAAAATATGTACGAATTATGCGCTCGCGAACATCATTTCCATTTTCCACGTTTAGTTCATTTATATCTCTCATTGGATTTTCCAGGTCTATTTCATCATAATACAGTTGTGGTAATGGAAGCCACCAATGAACTGCGATATTGTGCAAAACACATGCAGCATTAACTATTCGGGCTGAAATAATTATGTTAATATAATTTATTTATAATCGATATTTATGGTCGGTTCTTCTATTAAGACCGTTTTAAATACAATCTTAAGATGTCATTAACTAATCACAGAGTAATAGCCCCACCAAACAGATTTATTCAATTTATATTCTACCTGCAACTTCTGGAGCATAATGCAAAGCCCTTTCTTTTCTGAGACATCGTCATCTCCCCTTCAAAACACCTATACATCGCTCCACAGAGCACCGAGCCCGGACGTGATGTTGCGTGTATCTGGCGGATGGTGTTCCCTCGGGTTCATGGAGTTTAGGTGTCATCAAATATGGGAGCAACGGATATGCACTGTCACCTAGAAAAATCATACTGTTTAAATATGCTACTTAAAGACATTTTCAAAGCTGAAACAAGTAAAAACAAATTATCAACTAAAAAGTATAGGTACCTAAAAGCCAGGCATCTCTTCGTCCTGCAGCGTACATCTCTTCTAAATGGTTAGATACAAGCGATGCTCTCCAAACCCTTGCGTCATGCATTCTTCCACCATGAGTACTATTAATTGTCAAAATTCTGCCTTCATAATCAGATACCTGTAAATTGAAAAATTTCTTAATAATTACATATTTTAAATATTTTTTAAAGTATAGAATTATCACAATTATATTAATCAAGTTATACGTACAATAAGTACATTCAATGAATGGTATAACTTCCTGTTGATATACAGATGTTCCCTTCCTGCACTTGGTGGAACAATTGCTATATGTGTTCCATCAACAGCTCCGATAACACCAGGAAATTCTGTATGTCTCCAGTAACTGTAAAATAAAAAAAATTGTATTATATTTAAAATAAATGTATTTTAGAAAAATTAATTTATGAATCTTACCTTTCTTTAATACGTTGAACGTCATCTTCAATAGGAAACTTGATCCATCGATCCATTAATACATTTAATGCATTAACGACATTGCGAAGAACCTTGGACACTGTTGGTTGATTCATACAAGTCAAATAGTCTTGACCAACTCGCTTTTGGTATGATCCAGCCGCTATAAAATTTAACGCACATAGTACCTAAAACATAAAATTAGCATAAAAAGTTTACATGATTGAGTTTATTTATAGAGTTTATTACAAGTACGTAACATATAATTCATACTTGTAATTCCACAGGAACTGCATGGCGTCTTTTTGGAACAGGCAGTAGAGGACGCAGTTCTTCAATAAGCATCCAGACCGCTTCTCTGGATAATCTGCTGAAATGTAAAATTTACTTAAAATAGGTTATACTGACTCGTGTGTACATTATTATTTAGAATTGCTCCAAAACAATATGTGAAAAACATTCTAAGAAGTTATAGTATTATTTAATATTATAATTATATAATTTTTTACAATCATATATTTAATATCATATAAAAAATTTTTTTAATTTTTTATATTACAATAGGTTATGTTTTTAAAATAGTTTATTTGTAGTCACTCGCCTATAAATACTTGTAAATTCGTCTTCTGGCATTGAAAATGGATCTGAGGCATCTCGTAGTCTCCTACGGATCCTCAGCATCGTACTTTCCCGATGGCGCATCAAAAACACTGTTAGCATCATCTCCATTTTGCTTTATATTATAACACATCTCACTTTTTCACCATTTCACTTCAAAATTTCGTGTCGAACCCGCTCACGCGAACAATCTCGTATTTTCACGAGGTGAGATCAACCGTAATTGGGTGATTTGCTCACTTTCGTCATTTTCACCCAATCCGAGAACCGTAATAGACCCCCAGGCCTTATGCGACCTTTACACACTTTTTGCCCCCCCTCCCTTCGTCCCTCCCCTTAACCATATCCCTCTCTCTTCCAACGCTCCTTTCTTTTCTTCCTCTATATTCTGCTTCCACCGTCCCAGTCTTTTCCTTCCTTCTTGTATCTCCTTTCTTTCCTGTCTCCTCCTGTCTGCCATTTCTACTGCCCTTCCTTCCTACGCCTCTTTTCTCTCCTTCCTCTTTCCTTCCACCTCCTACTCCTTTCTCCTTCCTACAATCAAAAATTCAAATTACTACCTCTTTTAACCACTGGCTTCTCCTTCCTCCTCCCCCTCTCCCTTTCACCCCCCGCCTATCTCCACTCCTTTCCACCCACCCACTCGACCTCTCCATTCCTGTTGTCTCCTCTCTCCGTCTCACTCTGCTTCCCTCCTCTCTCCTCTTCCTCTCCGCTCTCATCGTCTCCTTCCTCCGTCTTACTCTCCGTTACTTCCTTCCTCTTCCCCTCACTCTTCTCTTCCCCCCCCCCGTCTCTCCATCTTCCATCTCTCCTCCCCTCTCTCTCTCTCCTCCATCCACTCTATCCACCTTTGTCCGCTCCTTCTTCCTTCCATCTTCCTCTTCACCGATCTCTCTCCTTACCCGTCCCCTTCTTTTCTCTTTCTCCTCGACTCTCCTCTTCCTCTTCCTTCTCCTTCGCTTCTTCTTTCTCCTTTTCCCTCTTTCTCCTCTCTTTCTTCTTTTCCTTCTTGTCCTCTTCCTCTCTTGTTACCCC
>NW_011966638.1:18439-22437 GCF_000949405.1 Vollenhovia emeryi | reverse complement strand
TTTGCAAGAAGATCGGTCCACAAATGTAAAAGGGGTTCGTGGTCAAACAAACAGTTTGAATGCGTGGGTGGGTGCGTAGGTGGACAAAACTTTTAAAAAAACCCCCATAGCAGCCTCCCCCGAAAAATTTGGAAAATTTTGAGACCATTTGCAAGATGATCGGTCCACAAATGTAGGAGGAGTTCGCGGTCAAACAAATATACAGTGTGAATGCGTGGGTGGATGCGTAGGTGGGCAAAACTTAAAAAAAAACCCAAAGCAGCGTCCCCGAAAAATTTGGAAAATTTTGAGACCGGTTGCAAGAAGATCGGTCCACAAATGTAGGAGGAGTAAACAAACAGTGTGAATACGTGGGTGGGTGCGTGGGTGGGCAAACCTTGAAAAAAGAACCCCATAGCAGCCTCTCGGAAAAATTTGGAAAATTTTAAGACCGGTTGCATGAAGATCGGTCCACAAATGCAGGAGGAGTTCCCGGTGAAACAAACAAACAGTGTGAATGCGTTGGTGGGTGCGAGGGTCAGCAAAAGGTCGGTCCACAAATTACTTAAGTAAATCGCGGTCAGACAGACAGACAGTGTGAATGCGTGGGTGGATGCTAGGCTCGTACGCCTACCCGCTACTCGTGGCCAAGTGTGAATGCGTGGGTGGATGCGTTGGTGGGCAAAACTTTCGAAAACCCACATAGCAGCCATCTCCGTTTGGAAAATTTAGAGACCGATTGAAACAAAAAAAACAGTGTAAATGCGTGGGTGAGTGCGTGGGTGGGCAAAACTTGAAAAAAACCCCATCGTAACAATCCCAGGAGTTCGCGGTAGAATATAATGGAAAATCATTTGCGCATGCGCAGTCCGACCAAAAAAAGTGAAAAACCCCATAGTAACAATCCCCGAAAAATTTGGAAAATTTTGAGCCAAGTTGCACGAAGATCGGCCCAAAAATGTAGGAGGAGTTCGCGGTCAGACAGACAGACAGACAGACAGACACCCGGTGCTTATATATATAGATATAGATATAGATATAGATTACATATAATTTGATATAATTTGATATAATTTTGTATAATTTTATCTACATTTTTTCCCGGGATCATCAATTGACGCGATATCGACAACGGAACGTGACAACGCCGCATCCCAACTTAATCTTTCAAGCTAAAAAATTTTTACATTTTCATTAAACTCAAATTCTATTCACAATAAACAATACTTTAAAATATGATTTTATTAAAGGTAGGTAAGGAGAAACGGCCAATGCGAGCCCACAGCAGGTGTCCGTGCGAAATTGTCAATGTTTTTTTTAAAAACAATTTAATAAATAATCCTAACGTTTCGACCCGTCTTTGGGTCATGCTCAGTGAAGCTGGGATAAAAGATATGATACATAGTGTTAAACAATTTTACAAAATATTAATATAAATTTGTGAAAAAATACAATGAATTTTTACCTGATTGGATACATAACTTAACTACACTATTATCGAGATTTATCCTCTGACAGTTTCAACAAGATTTAATCTTTACACTAACATAGTTACATTGCCAACCCAATTATTATTTTAGCAATCCTTATTTGCTACACCGGTTTTACTTTCATTTTCGCACTACCACTTGTCATTGAGTGCTGCTACACGGAACGCTTAATCGGGTTTAATAACATCTGTAGTTATAAAACTGACCAATCACAACTATTCTTCAGAAGAATGGAATGACTGTGATTGGCCAGCCCCTTAACTACGGATGTTATTAAACCCGATTAAGGTGCCGTGTAAACATAGTCATTGTCATTTATTATTTACCACTCGTCGTGATTGTCTTCTCTCAACTTCGATGAGTTATTACATTTGAATTCATAACGAATAGTTTAACGAAATACATTCTCTACTTTTAGAATTATCGAATTAATAAATCTAACTCTTTACTTGGCAATCACCAGTTCAAAGATTAAATCTCGTTGAAATTGTCAGAGGATAATTCTCGATAATAGTGGTGTTAAGTTATGTATCCAATCAGGTAAAAATTCATTGTATTTTTTCGCAAATTTATATTAATATTTTGTAAAGTTGTTTAACACTATGTATCATATCTTTTATCCCAGCTTCACTGAGAATGACCCAAAGACGGGTCGAAACGTTTGGATTATTTATTAAATTGTTTTTTAAAAAACAACATTGACAATTTCGCACGGACACTTGCTGTGGGCTCGCATTGGCCGTTCCTCCTTACCTACCTTTAATAAAATCATATTTTAAAGTATTGTTTATTGTGAATAGAATTTGAGTTTAATGAAAATGTAAAAATTTTTTAGCTTGAAAGATTAAGTCGAGATGCGGCGTTGTCACGTTCCGTCGCCGATATCGCGTCAATTGATGATCATAGCGCTTTCTTAATAATAATTGCAAAACGAGCAAGCAAATCGTTTTAAAACTTCGCAGAAAACTTTCACATGTTTGAAAAACATGATACAAAAAATATAATTTTTAGCATTGGTTTTAATAGTTTTGAATGATTTAATATTTGTCTCAGTTCCCGTAAGACCCTATGTTAAAATAGCAATATTAAATAATTAGTAACTTGTAAACGAGCAAATAAAAAGAGTTTCATACTGCAACTCTAGTATAATTTTTAGATTTCTAAACTGTTGTTCTTGAAACATATGGTCGAACGTTATCATGAAGCAGTAATAACTCCACATCTATTGAGCTGGCATTATTAATTATTCGTTCTTGAAACCTGTACGGCGATTCTGTGACTTGCTATCGATGGTTTTCGGTATTTAACCAACCTATGAAAGCTGTGCTTTTAACGTGTTTGCTGTCGCTAGTTAATTTCGATACCGAGAAACATCGATAGCAAGTTACAGAATCCCGGTACTGGTAAAATCATTAATGCCGGAAAATACTGTTCTCAGATGGAGGAAATGCACCAGCAATTACGCTTTAAGCAACCTGCAATATGCATATTGCTTTATGATAACGCTCGACCACATGTAAAGGACGAGGGGTGAGGGGCAAGGGGCGAGAGCCGAGTGGTGAACGACGCGGGGCGAGGGGCGAGCGGTGAGGGGCGAGCGGGGAGTGTATACTGAAGCTCGCCGCTCGCTGCGTGACAAATTTTTTTCGGCGCGTCGCTCCACCTCTCGCTATTAGATGATGTCCCACCGTTGCCTGCCGAGTCCGGCCTGCCGCCTTCTACGCTCTCATTCGCTCAGACATTAAAATTATTTTCTCGATAACTATTGCGAATTTTGCAAAATGATATAGGACTTTTCTATTCAGTTTGCCCCGGTCTATCTGCCATTTACGGGTGATACGGGTATTAGGACACACCCTGTATATGTATAAGTAAAAGAAAGTAAATAAATATACAGGGTGAGTCATCTTAATCGATGCACGCAAATATGTTTCAGAGAAGAGGGCTAGCAAACTAAAACCTGGGCAAAAGTTGTTGGGTTTCGAGGGGCACACAAGTTGGTGTCATTAATTTGACCTTGAATAGTTGCTTGAAGGTCACGTGAAGGTCACCTTCAATTTTTTTAACGGAACCCTCTATTGTTTATTACACTGTCTTATCACGAGACACGGTAGTGTCTCGCGCCAAGTGTAAGCGTAGCTAGTACACGCGTGCGAGACCGACCGTGTAAGTTTACGCGAGTACACGAGTTGACGGGCCCTCAGATTTTCGGATCTCAACAACGGCTGATCCAACGAACTTGAGACTGCGTTTAATCGATAGCTTAGGTACGATTTGCATAATAAAAGTGTTTTTACTTTTCTCCTACGTGCCCCAGGTGTGGAGGTATTGCAATGCAATTGCAATGCAAATTCAGTTTTGTGAAATTTTGGATTAAGAAACATCTTTGTCGTCCTCGTCCTGGTCGTCGTCGTCGTCGTCGTCGACCAGACCAGCATCCTTTTCACTTTTCTGCCGCAACGTGGCATTGGCGTTGCGTTGACCACGATCCCGATTGACCACGTTGCAATTGACCACGGTCCCGATTGA
>NW_011966638.1:13646-17411 GCF_000949405.1 Vollenhovia emeryi | reverse complement strand
CACACACACACACACACACACACACACACACATACACACACGCGCGGGGGGGCTGCGAGGGGGCCTTCGGCCTCCCTCCCCGCACCCACCCCGCCAGTAGGAAGCGTGGACCGTGGTCAATTGCAACGTGGCCAATCGGGACCGTGGTCAATTGCGACGTGGTCAATCGGGACCGTGGTCAATTGCAACGTGGTCAATCGGGACTGTGGTCAATATTAACGTGGCCAAACGGGTGCCACTCCCTTGAATAAGTTCTCGCTGTTTCCTAACAGACGGTATTTCCAGGCCTATGTGCATGTCTGAGGACCTTGAATAAGTTTTCGCTGTTCCCTAACAGACGGTATTTCCAGGACTATGTGCATGCAACTTCAGATAGTAATGCATCTACAAAGAAGTACTATCGGTAAGCTTGAACTTCAGTGTATGTATGTTAGTTCGCCACAGTGCAAACAACGCTTTTTTAGTTCTAAAAATGTCGAGTTTTGTGCCAAGTAAAGAGTACATTATGAGATATTACACACTACAAAACGTGTGATATCACGTAAAAACTTACCTTTTAAAAAAAAAGGTAAAGAAGCACCAAGTATAAGCTCCAATTCAACCGAATATATTTTGTTACTCTATCTTTTTTGCAAAAGTATATTCCCCACAAAAATATCTTCTCTACAAAACTATCTTCTCTACAAAAGTAATGATACCAACAAATTGCGCCAAATATAACAACGGATATTTATACAAACTAATTGCTTTAGTATTAGTTTTTTATTTAAAAATGTTATATTTCTTAAAAAATCAAACTAAAGATTTTATTGGAAAAAATAATGGAGTTAATAATAGAACACCGATGAAAAGAATAGCAACTGTTTAGAAATTTAGAAACTCTGTATCTATTCAGGCGAATTAAGGCCTGTGTCCATGGCGCTAGTACTTGGTCCAAGTTCTAATTCCGCGAAATATGTAGCCAATCAATGTAGTTGTCCCACAAAAGCTGCAAGTTGATGGCTACGCATTTCTCAAAACTAGAACTTGGACCAAGTACTAGCGTCATGGACACAGGCCTTAATTCGCCTGAATAGATACAGAGTTTCTAAATTTCTAAACAGTTGCTATTCTTTTCATCGGTGTTCTATTATTAACTCCATTATTTTTTCCAATAAAATCTTTAGTTTGATTTTTAAGAAATATAACATTTTTAAATCAAAAACTAATACTAAAGCAACTAGTTTGTATAAATATCCGTTGTTATATTCGGCGCAATTTGTTGGTAACATTACTTTTGTAGAGAAGATAGTTTTGTAGAGAAGATATTTTTGTAGAGAATATACTTTTGCAAAAAAGATAGATTCTACTAACTAGTATAAACAACTTTCGTCTGAAACTTTTTTATTTGCCTAATACTTTTTGAGATATTCAAGAGAAAATTTATAACTTTTTCAATGCTTAGCTTATGATATCTCGATAACTGTTTATTGGAGAGAAAAATAGTACAGGACTTGTCTTACTAGGACCGGTATTCATAGTTAGATCTTATATTCAAGACTGTTTTAAGATTATCTTTAGATACCCCGTAGCCAATGAAATGTTTGATACAGCATCTTTAGATAAATTCAAGACGGTCATAAGTATAAGATCTGACTATAAATACCGGTCCTAGTGTACACTCACCGGCGGAAATGCCGTCCGTGTCCGTGAGACTCGCATACAACGTCGGGTCTCGCACACACTCTCGCCTGTACGTGAGGTACGGAAAGTAGGAGTAGCCGCTCGCGATTGGACCGCGACGGGGCTGCGGGGACTGGCGGGACATAAACATAGCAACGGTAGTGAGGAAATGTGGTGGAAGTTGTTGCGATCTACCCTCTTCCTCGCGAGCCGTGCAAGCGAGAGAGGCCGCATTATGCCATAAATTGACAGAAATGCCGTCCCTATTCGTGTGACCCGCACACATCGATCAGGGCCACGCGTATACTCTCCTCTGTAGGTGAGCTATATGAAAACGGCATTTATATATCTCTGAAACACGGCAGGTGAGTTACATAATCCAAATGGTGTTTTCAGGAATTCATAATGCCCGTCAGGCACTATAAAGGCAATGTACTTACGGCTACTTTCCTCTATGGGGACATGAAAAAAGCCATCTTTAAGATCAATGGTGCTGAAAAATACTGACCCTTGCAAACGGTCCAGCTGGTCTTCTATTAGTGGCAGGGGATATCGGTCTTTAAGGATCTTACGATTGAGTTTTCTATAGTCAACGCATAAAGGAATAGTTTCGTCCTTCTTTTTGGCTAACACAACCGGACTCGCGTATTCGGATGTGCTTGGTCTTATTATTCCTTCTCGCAACCACTCCTGTATTATATAGCGTTAACCTGATTCCTCTCGGCTGGTGCAAGGCGTCGCGCACGCTCTTAAACGTATCTCGTCCTTCAATACTAGACCTAGGGAAATAGCAACTTACTTTGTTCCTTGCGGCCGGTAATTATCTATCACTTTCTTCAATTCGCATTTTACTGCCGGGTCATCTACGTTACCAATAGTTATATCACTACGCGGATTTGTGTGAACGGTAATCTTAGGTTCAAAGACATCAATACAAAATATCTCCGGAACGTTAAGTGACTTACACACTACGTTAGACTCACTAGAATTGACTTTGCGCTTGGATACTATGACATTCACTTCGTTCAAACTAATATTCGCAAGCTGTAATAAATTCGAACCCAGCAATAAATTATGACCCAAATGTACATTGGAGACAACGTGTATGACTATATAGACGGAATATATCCTTATCTATTCGTACATCCGCGGTAAAACTTCCAAGAGTATTTACACTTTCGGCGCCTAAACCTTTGCATACAATATTCGTTCCAGTAAGAGGTGGTAAAGCCAATTTTACATACTGTTCTGCTCTCATTAGATGTAAGTCGCTACCGGTGTCAAGAAGCGCTACAACACTTATATCCTTTATCTCGACAGTTTTATAAATCTTATTATCTCGTTTGCCTATCATAGTACATTCATTTACCTGCTTAGGCTGCTCTTTCTTACTACATTTCGCCGCTATGTCCAAATCCACCACAGCTGAAACATTTGGTGCCCTTCTCCTTGAGTGGACAGTTCACTCCTACATGGTTCTTCTCGCCGCAGTTGTAGCACCGCCTCTCATCCTGCGTCTTCGTTCCTGGATCACGTGGTCCCTTTGTTACATCCTTGGTTGGCTTGTACGTCTGTGACTTGGGCTTCTAGTTTATAGCACTCTTCATGGTTTCGTACTGCGTCAACTTTTTACGTAACTCCTTAATATTCTGTGCGCCATAGAAGATAGCTTAATAATAACGGGTTCATCCTGTATCCCGTCGATGATGTACTGAATCTTGGCTTCCGTTTCTAAATCAGCATGACTCGCTATTTCCATCATCCTGTATACGTATTCATGATAAGACTCATCATTCCTCTTCTTCGTTCGAGCCAATTCCTTGTGCACTTGTCTGCTGTTAACCATCTTGCCAAATTCGGAGATCAATGCTTTCTCCAGTCTCTTCCATGTTCTGCAGCAATTCTCGTACGTAACGAACAGTTTAGCCGATCTTCGTAAAAGTTTCTTCGCGTAAATGATCTTCTGAGCCTCTGACCATAGACACACCTTACTTGTCTCATTAAAATCTTCTAGCCATCTTTGTACATTTTGTTTGCCATCGCCGCTGAATGTGTCCAGTGAATCCTCGACATCTTTAAACATCAATGGTTGATTAATCACAG
>NW_011966638.1:0-5590 GCF_000949405.1 Vollenhovia emeryi | reverse complement strand
TCAATGTTTTTTATATGAAAATGTTTAACTATGCATTCTACACTTGGGTCTGGTATTAGTTTGTACATAAATGCAAATAATAAGATTTACAAACGCAAAAACGGTATCCGACTCTGTCGGTAAATCAAACCACTCCAGCATCCCCTTAAGGCAACCTAAAATTGGCCAAAATCGATCGTCTGTACTCTCATATAATTGGACACCATCGATATTAATGTCCACTACAATCTGATCTTTATCGCGCAAATAGTTATCAGTTAATACTTCATCAAGATTAACCTTGATACTTTTATACCACATTAGACCTTGACCAACTTCATTAATATATACAGTACGACAATTATGAAGTATTGTTTTATATGATTTTGGCAAACCAGGAAAAATAACTCGCAACCCTGCCAAAAGCTCGTCAATTTTTTTGAATGATACATCTCGAACACCCCATTTTGATAACAAGTCGAATAAATATGCCTCTATGTCATGAATAGGACGATCTTTCAGATATTCAATATCAGTTATAACTTCATCCAATTCATCGCTGCTGCTGAATTCATTATATTCAATATCTTCAGTTTCATTTGCATTACGTATTAATACATCTTCAGCAATTAAGTTGTTATCCGGAATACTATTGTTTTCATCATTATGTACAATAGATGGAGCATGGGAAAAGTTACAGCGTGTTCTATCAAATGTGTCTAATATATTTGCTGTCTCAGTCAACTGATCTTGAATTTTAGCTTCACAGAAACGTTTAGCATTGGCTTTAGAAGCCTGAGCATTTCGTTTCCTTTTCATGATAAGATCTATAATTCAAAAATAAAAAAATTTACATTGTAATTTATATAATTTAAAATGTGATAAAAAATAATGAAAATATAAGAATATAATATAATTAAAAAATGTTACAAAATGAGAAATAGAAAGGTTTAATAACGCAAATTAAAATCCACTTACCTGATCTTTCTTAAACTCTTTCGACATCACGGTATTTGTGATAACTCTTTAGTGGACGCCGACTCGGGGGAGGCAGGTATGTTGCGACTCGCGTATGATAACCAAAAACCGCGCATACACACAACAATAATTTATGGCTTCTCACATGCACGTATTACAGAACTTTTTGGAATGGATTCCGATCGGAATTAATTCGTTTTCTCTAGAAAAGACAATAGAAATTTAGGAAATAATTAAACAATTTCGATCGGAATCCATTCCGAAAAGTTCCATAATATGTGCCCGGGGGTTCAATTCTGTACACGCTTATCGACAACTATCGATGTCGTCAAGAGTCTCGCGTAGATATAATACAAGGTAAGAAAGTTGCGCGAGACTCTTAACGACATCGATAGTTGTCGGTAAGCGTGCACAGAATTGAACCCCTGAACCCTCGGGGTTAACGTGTTAATGAGTATATGTTAATGTACTTATGTATTGTATATCCACGGTGATGAACCGAGTACGTCCGCTGTCGCAACAACTGCTCACGCTGTATTCGCCGTCAACAATGGTCGACAGGTCGATGTATCTCTGCGCCGGTCACGTGACCAGTGACGGGAAATCGAGCTCGAGCAAAGCAGCCAGCGATTTCATCGACTCTCATTGGCTAGAGGACAATCGCCAATCGCCAATCCCAATCCAATCCGCGTCGACAATCGCTAGTGTGATTTGGCCATAAGGAGCGTACGGATTCGTCGAGGCGCATCACGTGCAATGGTGGGAATTCGAGCCCGACATCCTCGCGTTTTCCCCCTTCCACTTACGCACACAGAGACCCTCCGTCGACGAGTCGTCACACGGATAGACGGATAGATATGACTACTTTTTATTTTATACATTTTTATAATAATAAGCATTTATACAGTCGAGAAACGTATCACATTTTCTAAATATTAAGAAAAAAAATTTTTTTTTAAAAAGTCAATATAAAGTCATTTTTATGTCATCTGAAATTAAGATTTTTAATCATGACCAAAAAATGACGTAAATTTGGTCAATTTGATGTCAAATTGACATTATTTTGACTTTTCTGTTCTCCTTGCGGGAGTCTGTTGTTTTATTTCAGGATCTTCTTGTTTATCCTCGGGATCGTCTTTGTCTTCTTCGTCGTCATTACCATCGGAATGTTCTTTCTCGGATTCGTTGCCGCAGTCCTGGTCATCCAACGCCTCGTTCACACGCTGTTGCAGAGTAGCTTTACTGCCCGTAATCTTCAAATTTAACCTTCTGCATTCTCTTTTGAGTTCCTCCAGTGAGATACTGGTTATCAATAAAGATTTCCGGTTCTGTTCATATCTCTCTCTCTGTTCATATCTCTCTCTCTCTCTCTCTCTCTCTCTCTCTCTCTCTCTCTCTCTCTCTCTCTTTTGTGCGAGCGTTTCAAATGTTAAAATGATCTCTCCAGACACTCAGTCCACTACGCATGGACACTCACAAGGAGTTGGCAAGAAATCTGAACTCGATTTCGAAATGAGACATAGTCTATTCGGAGGAGGGTACTGGGTTTATGAAAAGGTTTCGAGGGTTACATTGAATAGGCCTTCGTTTATCAGAAATTTGCATTTAAAGTTGAGCATGCGGCCACACGTACCGTAACTACCGTAACGTAACCTCCCCAGGCAACGAGCGCGTGGGTGCGAAGGCTAAGGCGCGCACTTAAATTTTGCTTGTATTTCGCTTGCGGCGAGTTCAAGTTCGAATCTCGCTCGGTCGATTTTTTTAATAATAAAAGCTGTTTTTGTAGGGGTCTTCCCGGGATTTTAGGCTGGATTAGAAGTAAAACTCGCCCGAAATAATAATCAGAGTTTATTAGAACACTCGAACAACCCGATGTACAAGCTAATATAATGTTACGCGACACAAGCCTTTAACGACTCGCTTTACTTGAGTCTCTTTGTCCGAGTGTCTTCGTCGACCGGCACACGGTGTATATATATTTGTCGTCTTCGCCGTTACCTCCCAATTATTATTAAATCACGCGACCGTCACATCGCTTTCAAAGACGAGGAACAAGGGAAAGCGATGAGTCGGGCAAACAATAAAGTATCAAAATAATATCTCACGTCGAACGGTTTCCTACATCTCGTCCATCCTGACGCTTTGACCGTCCCGGTCAATAATGATTTTTATGCTAACAGTCATAATACATATAATTATTTTTCGTATCAATTTCGCTGTCGCGGTCATGGATTACTCGCATATCCAATGTTTCATGAAATGTTGAAAGTCGTCAGATGTAAAAGCGCTACCGCGATCGGTAATAAGACGCCGTGGTTTACTGTAACACCGAAAATAATCCCTCAAATGTTTGATTGACTCGCTCGCAGTCGTGGATTTACAAGGATAGAGTCGTATAAATTTCGTAAACGCGTCCACGACCGATAACATATATTTATGGCCTTTGCCCGTCTTCTCAAACGGCCCGCAATGATCGATGTGGCATGTCTGGAAAGGTAACTCGGATTTCGGGATACTATGCAAATATCCTTCTTGTTTTCCGCTCGGTGGAGAGAACTCGATACACTTTAAACAATTCTTTATATAAGGTTTAATTTTCTTACGCACATCTTGGAACCAGTAGACTTTAGCAATGTTAGAAACTACACTTTTGAAACCAACATGACCAAAGTCGTCGTGGCACGTGCGTATCACATTGTTTTCCATGGATTTCGGTACATAGAATAACAATTCGCGCTTATTGACCTTTCGATAAACGAGACCGTTTCGAAGTTCGTACAGTTTATTTTCGCATTTCTCTAATTTATCGCGAATTTTACAAATTTCAGGATCTTGATCCTGTTTAATAGAAAGCGTCTGTTCGTTTTTCACGCATACAAGTATTTTTATTTCGGGTTCGCTTATCGGTGATTCGAACTCTACTTTCGTCAGATACGCGTCATTATATATTTGCGTCAACTTATTAACCGCGTCGTGAGAAACACCTGGGTTAATTTTTAATTCGACTCTGTTCGATAGTTGCTCACCACAGTCGATATGCATCTGATCGACAAAGCTATCCGTCTCGGTCGCGGCGTCGGACACATTCCGCGAAATCTTAAGGGTTTGATTTATTGTTATGCTTATCGCGGGATTGGAAGTAAAATCTCTCCCTAATAGAACGGTTCCGTTCATCGTCGTTTCCAGTACAACAAAAAATCTCATGTGGACGTCAACACCATCCACTCTAACGGACCTTTCGAAAATACCTAATATTTTCAGCGGAGAATCGTTAACGCCATTAAACCGATAGCCATCTTCCGCAACCGGAACGCGACAATCAATCGGTACGCACTCGGATTTGATTAAACTAATTGGCGATCCCGTATCGATAATCGCCAAAAAGGAATACTGACGCGTTCTTCCCTCATCGTCGGAAATTGCGTAACTCACGGGTACCAAGTACGGCTCGCCCCCAATGGTCGGCTGGATTAGATTCATTTCGGTTGAGAGTTTATTTGCCTCTCCCGCCGAACTGCCCGTTGCCGTCGCACGCTGGCCTACGTTTTCCTCCGCCGTGACTCGTGGTTTCCTGCAGTCAGCCGCGCGATGTCCCGTTCCTCCACAATTGAAACATCTGATCAGTTTCCTTTGTCCTTGGTTTGTTTCTGCGCTCTCGGCCGTGGTTGGCTTTGTTTCTTTCATGGGCTTCTGTTGGCCTTTGGTGACATTACTTCGTTCAAATTTCGTATGGCATCTCAGGGTAACGCTTTCGAATGCCTCTATCAAATCGGCCGCTTCTTTAAAGCGTTGTATTCTCGCTTGGTCTCGCAGCCTCGGATCCGGTATGCCGTCAACGACATACTCGATTAGCTCATCCTCCTCGATCGGCACTCGATTAGCCAAGATCACTTTACTATGGTAGTACTCGCTGAAGAATTCGCCAGTCTGCCAGACTCGTCGCTCAAAATCTCTTCTTAGGGTCATTTTACTTGGACGATGGTCGAACATCTGCTTCATTTTCCCCAAGAGGTCTACTGTGCTCAAAGTTATATGTTCCGGTTTTGAGTGGAACCAACTGAGAGCTTTTCCCTTCAGTTTCGAGCTAATCAGCATTCTCATGGCATTGTCGTCCAGGCCGTAAGTGTCTCGTAGCAGCTCGACCTGCTGCTCCCACTTCCAAAACTCGTTACCTGTGCCGTCAAATTCGCTGAGCAGATCTCGGAGGCTCCTTATGTTACTGCCACCGAAATCGCTCATGCTGGGACTTCTCGCGTCGCTCGTTGCTGCTCGATTCCTCAAATCAGCCTCTCTCCTCATCAATTCGAGTTCACGCCGAAGCAGATCCCGCTCCCGCCGTATGTATTCGAGCTCACTGTCGAGATTTTCACCCTGCTGCACTGCTCCTGCGTCCGTATCGCAGCTGTTGTTGAGGCCGTCTCCCTCGTGAGCAGTGCCCAGAGCGTCAGGGTCATTTTCCTGTAGCCTCAAAACCAGATCAGCCTTATTTCCGGTCAACGGGAGGCCCCTCGCACGGAGTATCTCCTTAAGTTGGACAACGCTGTGGTCGGTGGACATCCTCTCAGTCCAAGCCTCCAACGACACGAAACGCCCTCACCGATTTTCCGCTCACGGCAAAACCGTCACGATATGC
>NW_011966637.1:13391-22379 GCF_000949405.1 Vollenhovia emeryi | reverse complement strand
GACAGCCCTATCGAGGGCACGCGAGGAAATTTTGGCGATACCGCGGGCACCTGCGCCCGATCGCGAGGATATCGCTGCCGGCGTTGTCGCGTGCCGTCGCGCGATTGGCCGCGGGGCACGCGCCTCGCGCGAGCAGCCGCGCGGGGGGGGGCCCCTGAACTATCGATCCGCGATCGCGGAAAATTCGGAGCAGCCTGTTGCGAGTCTTGTAAGAGTGAGGACCCCGGTCTACCGCTGCCGCCGTTTTCCCGCCCACGAGTGCGAGTTCCCGCGGAAGCCCAGGACGAGCCGTTGCCGCCTGCCGATCCCGGGAGAGCCGAGGTGTCGGTGAGATCCTCCTCCGTCCGTTTCGCCCCGTGCGGTTGCGTCCGGGCCCGGGTTGTTCTGTCGCCGCCGGGAAACTTTCGCGTTTGGTATCGCCCGGGCTACGGCCCGTTGGCCTTAGAGTTTCGTTGGGTGTCCCGGTCGCGGCGACAAGCAGCCGCGGTTCCCCGGAGCCTGCAGGGCACAGGTCTCGCGTGTGAGTGGTTGCGTGTGTGTGTTTGCGTCGAGTCTCTCGATCGCGTGCATTTTTGGGTTCGCCGATCTGGAGATTCGCGGCACGAGGGTTGCGTACGTTGCGCGAGACCACGCGGGGTACGCATGCCGCGGGAGTGTCGCGTGCATGCGTAGCGTGAAGGTGCGTCGACGAAGAGTCCCGGCGATTGAGCGAGTGTGAACGAGTGGGTGCGTGTTTGCGATCCCCGGGCCGCTTCCGCCGCTGTCGGTGGCGGGTTCGCGAGGACGGTGCGTCCGGAGCGGGATCCCCTGCCGACCAGCGCGGCCGGCGCGGCCGAGAGCGAGCGAAAGGCTCGCCGTAGTTAGCCGTCGGGGACTGCCCGACGGAACGTGGCACGTCGTTGTAAGACGGGCCGACCCGTCGCGACGCGTCGGCCCGAGTACCCAGTCTCGCGGGCGATGCGCCCCGGCCGAGTGTCGTACGTGCGACGGTGTTCATACCGTTCGCCGGGGAAATAAATGTTAGATGCGTCCGTGTCCGTCGGTTAGGGTTTATCGCGAGTATAATTTCTGCCGTTGAGTTCGCGCCGGATCGTTCCGCGTCGCCGAGAGTATCGCGGCGAGCTGTTCCCCCGATCTCGGGGCCTGTATTATATATTGTCGCCAGCGAGGCCGCCCGTTATAGCGGCAACTCCACCGGCGTGTTAACGCCGCCTTATATTAAACCCGTTGTTATTTCTATTAATTTTTCGAGTTTCTTTTCGTGTACGTCCGTCTGCGCGCGTCTCGTCCCTCGTGTGAGTCGCTTACGTCCCGTAGCCTCTGGAATCTTTCGTGGCAACCACCGCCCCGCCCCTCTACCGTTAGGCGAGCTAGCCTGCCCGTGCCGAGGGCCGCTCCATCTCGTTCGTGCGATTTCGCGAATTTTGGGACGTGACGCGTGAAAGACCGCGTCTGGCGCCCAATCTTCGTTTTTCGCGTGGAGTTTTCGGCCCGCGGCACGGTACGCGCGGAGCCACCGAGATCCTGCTCCCTTCCGGCGCGTTATCCCTTTTCCCCTCGGTTTTTGCCGACGACTCGATCCGTCCGCATCCCGCGCTTCTCGCGCCCGGCGACCACACTCCCCGTCGTCGGCGCGCCTTCGCCTCAAGATCCGCGCGCGACCGCGAGAGCGGGACGGCAACACCCGTCCGTCCGCGTACAACGGGAGGGCGGAGAAAAGAGAAAGAAGAGAGAAAAGCTCCTTGGCGGCTTCACGCCCTAGGCCGCTCGGCTCTCCTCCTCGCTCACGGTGGTGATCCCGCGGCGCCCCGCCTCGGCGACGGGAGTTGGCCCCCTCGCAGGGAAGGTGTGGATCGTCCGCGGCCGCGACCCTCGACGCACGGGCCCTCGGCCCTCCAGGCTTCCCCGCAGTTCGGGCAGTCTTTTAGGGTGGTGCCCCGGCGCCCGCAGCGGAAACAGAACCGCTGGGTGTTGCGGAGGCGCGGGCACTCGCTATAGTAGTGCCCGCGCGCCTCGCAGTTCCAACAGCCCGGGTAGGGGCGGTGGACCCGGTGAGGGCTGGGCGTCCTCGCCATGGCGCTGCTCCGGTTTTCCCTCGGCGGTTCGGGCGACGCGGCTCGCCCGGGACCCGGGACTGGACGGGCCTCGGCCTCCGGCGTGTCCGTCGGCGCCGCTCGCTCGGCGCTCTGGGCCGGGCGTGCCTCCTCCCCCGGCGCGTCGGTTCGCACGGCCCGCTCGGCGCCCCGACCGGACGCGCCTCCTCCTCCGGCGCGTCCGTCTGGACGGCCCGCTCGGTCGTCTCCGGGCTCGCCTGCACCCCGACGTCGACGATGGGGTCCGCCGTCTGGGTGGCTCGACTCTGGCGCCCGCCGCTGTTCAGCCGGACCCGTCCGATCTCCTCTCGCAGCCTCTGCCAGAAGTCCGGGCGCCGCGCTGCGGCCTCCTCCAGCAGCTCCGCCGTCTCGCACAGCGCCTGCTGCGCCGACCTCTCCGCCATCCGGAGCCGCTAACGTGACGAACGACACCTACACGCAGATCAAGCCACGTAGGGTTTCAAGTCCTTAACGTGTATTTTCCCATGCGCTTTTCCCTCCGAGTCCACTACTTCGTACACCACGGGTGATAGCACCCTCGCAACGGTGAACGGCCCATGATACTTCGCGGCCAGTTTAGCTGCCACAGCATGCTCAGCGGACGACAATACATGCTGTCGTTTTAACACCTGATCGCCAACCGCAAAGCGTCGATCCCGTCGACGCAAATTTTAATAGTGCGCCTGTTTCTGGTGCGCCGCATCTAAGTTTTCGATTACCCAGTCTCGCAAAGCCTGAACACGCTCCATGCGCTCTTTCCATTTAGCGGTATCGCTATCGTCTACTTCTAGCTCGGGATCGGCTCCCTCCGCGCGCACGTTGGCCGGGGCGGGTTCCCGTCCGAGATTCAAGAAGGCAGGCGTAGCCTGCAAGGAGGTGTGGAATGCGGTATTATACGCGAATCGAAATTCCGCCAAATGAACGTCCCACTCCCTGTGGTCGCGCTCGAGAAATGCCGTAATCATAGTTTTTACCACGCGATTTACTCGCTCGACGGGGTTCGCCTGAGGGTGATACGGCGGTACCGTCACGCGAGTGATGCCAAATTCTTCCGCGAGAGCCTTCAAATCTCGATTGACAAACTGTGCCGTTATCGGTTAATAAGACACGCGGCGTCCCCCAGCGATTTATTACCAAGTCCGCGATAGCCTCTCGAATCTTCTTGCCGTTCACCTTACGGAGCGGACAACACTCGATCCATTTAGTGAAAAGATCTTGAATAACTAACAAATACGCGAAGCCACTGCGTGAAGCGGGAAACGGACCCATAATATCCGCGGCTACAACCGACCACGGCGTGTTTACGGTACGTCGTCCCATCAAACCGGCCGGAACGTTCTGCTCGACTTTCGTTCGTTGGCAAACATCGCAACAGCGCACGAAACTCGCGACGTCGCGAAACATACGCGGCCAATAATATCTCGCCGCTACGCGCCGATACGTTTTCTCGACTCCTCCATGTCCGGCTTGAGGCGGGTCATGGTTGTCTCTAATTATTTCGAGGCGCGAGTCCTGCGGGAGCACCAATTTCCACGCCTCGAGGTCGTCAACGACTTGCGACACGACCGGGTTCGGTTTCCGAAAATAAAGCGCGTCTTCCTCGACCTTCCATCCCGGGTATTTACGCGGCTCGTTTCCGATACTCCGTACACGCGCATCGTACCAGGCGTCTCCCGTGATCGCGACGGCGCACAACTCCTCGGTGGTATCGTACAATTCCTCGGCGGACTCGTACATCCGCGACAGCGCATCGGGAACATGCAATGCCCCCTTACGGTGCTCGATCTCGTAATCGTACTCTAGTAACTCGAGGGCCCACCTCGCTAATCGTCCCGTCGGATTTTTCAAATTATGCAGCCACCGTAAGCTGCTGTGATCGGTAATCACTTGGAACTTATAGCCCTCAAGCTACGGCCTAAATTTTCGGATCGCCCATACAACCGCGAGGCACTCTTGCTCGGTAGTCGAGTACTTCTTTTCCGCTTTCGATAACGCGCGACTCGCGAAAGCAATAACGTGTTCTACGCCCTCCGATTCCTGGGTTAATACGGCGCCCAACCCGACCGAACTCGCGTCCGTCTGAAGCGTAAACGGTAATTCGAACTTCGGATAGCGTGGGCGGTTCCGTAATGCAGGATTTGATGGTTTCGAACGCCGATTTTTGGTCACCCCCCCCACTCCCAAGAGCAGTTCTTCCGGAGGAGACGCGTAAGCGGCTCTAATTTCGTAGCACACTGCGGTATAAATCGGCGGTACCAAGACGCCATTCCGATAAAGCGTCGCCGCTGTTTAATATTTCGGGGTGGCGGATATTCGAGAATCGGCGCGGTTTTGTCCGGATCGACTCTCAAGCCTTCGTGCTGTACCAAAAATCCGAGATACTTTACTTGCGATCGGCAAAATTTACTCTTTTCCGGATTTATTGTCAGACCGGCCTCCCTTATTCTGTCAAGTACGCGTTTGAGCCACACGAGGTGCTCATCGAAGGAACGAGTGACGATAACAATATCGTCTAAGTAAGCGAACGCGTGAGTTTCCATTTCCGGTCCGATTAAACGATCAAGCAAACGCTGAAACGTCGCGGGCGCGCCCGTGAGTCCGTATGGCATCTTTTTAAAATGAAATAGCCCCTTACCGGGAACCGTGAAAGCGGTTAACTCGCGACTATTCTTTTCCAGCGGTATCTGGAAATATGCCTGACTTAAATCGATGGTCGAGATGTTCCGGGCGGCCCGTAATTTATCTAATATCGCGTTCATGTACGGTAGCGGGTACGCGTCTTTTTTCGATACGCTATTCAGCCTGCGAAAGTCGAGGTAAAACCGATAGGTGCCATTCGACTTTTTGATCATAACGATAGGCGTGGACCATTCGCTTTTCGAGGGCTCAATGACGTCAGCTTCTAACATCTTATCGACCTCCGCGTAGATCGTTTCTTGAATTTTCGGCGACACCGGATAGTAGCGCTGTTTGATCGGCGCGTGGCCCCCGACGTCGATTTTATGTTCGGTAAGCGACGTCACCCCGGGCTTGCCCGTGTCACCCCCAATTTCCGACGCGAGAAACTCCGTTAACCGCTGTTCTTCCGTGGCCGACATTTCTACCAGGCCACAACAAAGCGGTGGATTAATGCGCGGGCGCCTGGTCCGCGCGCGTCTCGGTATCGCGACGGTATCGGAGAGCGCGGCTTGCGACGGACACTCCACGGCCCGCAGGGCCGGCACCGCTTGCACGGGCGCGGGCGCCCCCACTGGTTCGGCCGCCGCTCCCACCGCGGCGTTTACGCGGGGCGCCGGGTCGCCGCTTCTCTCGTTGAACGCGTACTCGATATTCGGAGCGTCTTTAAACCACCATCGTTGTGTCGCGAAATCTACTCCGATCCCAAAAAGTGACAGAGCATCGATCCCGATTATACACGGTAACGCGAGTGTCGGCAACGCGCACACTCGCAAGGGTTTCGTTCGATGGCGTACCGTAAACGGGATCTCGATCTCTCCCCGAATTCGCGTGGTTTGCCCCGTGGCGGTTGTCACGCGTCGCCCGTCGGCGCTTTCAAAATTCATACGGAATTCTTTCACGACCTCTATCGCGGCGGGTCCCAAAAACGTACGACTCGACCCGGAATCTAACAAGGCGGGGATCTCTCGACCCGCAATTTTAACATTAACATACAACAACGACGACGCATCACGACAACCAAAAGCACTATACGAACATTCACGGATACACGGAACACTGCGAAGGGGTTTCGGTTCGGGGGCAGGAGTCGGGCCCCCCTCATTAGCCGACTCCTCTACTCTTTTCCCGAACAGTCGGGACAGGAACGCAAAGTGACCTCGGCACGACCGCATCGATAGCAGTGCATTCGCGGCGCGGCCTTGCAGTCCCGCGAAAGGTGCCCTACCCCGTCACAATTCCAGCACTTGGCTGTTGACACTCGCGAAGCGCGCGCTCCCGCGCCCGTGGCCTTCGTTGGCGCGGACGTGGACGCGGCCGCGATCGTGTCGGCCGAATCTTCCGTGGCCCGCCCCCTGCGTTTCCTCTCTTTGCGCGAGCCCGACCCCGAATCTGCGGAGATCGCGGACGAGGTATTTAGCGCGGCTACTGTATCCGCTCTCGGCGCGTGTCGGTTCTGACCGCGCGGCGCCCGGTAGGCCAAATCTGGAAACAGCGATTTTTCCGGCGTCGGCGGAGCACGATAACGTAGGGCCATTTGATGGCTCCCCTCCACGCGTGCCGCTACGTATTCCAACGCCTCGAGATCCTCTACTTCGTCCCGACGCACGGCAATTTGCAGACGCGGCAACATATTTCGAAACGCGTAACTGACTTGTTCCGCCTCGCTCCAGGGCGGCGACAGTCGGTCGAACATAGCCCGTAAGCACGTTAAATAATCCGCCACGGATTCTTGCTCCCCCTGCGTACGTCGCATGATCTCGTCGCGGAGCGCAAACTGGAAATCGGGGTCTCCGAAGCGGGTACGCCACGCGTCGGTAAACGCGTGCCACGTCGTCAGCCGGTCGCGCCTTCCCCGAAACCAATGTTACGCGATTCCGGTCAAGAAGAAAGGCAAACAGCGGAGGATATTTTCGTCGGATACCGGGACTAAGTCGCGACCTTCCTCGATACGTAACAAGAAGGTTTCGGCGTCCTCCCCGCGCGCTCCCGAGAACTTTAAGTTCCACTTACGCATCACGTTATACGCGGTCATCGCGGAATTCCCCGTGTTATCGCGGTACGCGCTATGTCCGGGCGAGCGCGTTACGCCGGGCCAACACGCCACTCCGGGCGAGCGCGTTACCCCGGGCGGAGGCGGCGTGCACCCCCATTCGCGAGGACGTCCGCGGGTAGGGAAGTCCCGATGGACTATCCGGGCGGATATCGGCCGCCGGCGGCGGCAGCCGGTCATCCCCGTCCGCCATGCCTCCGCTCGCGAGGGCCGCCTGAAATTCGCGGCGGTTCTCTTGCTCGTCACGCAGCAAGCGTGCAGTTAAGGCGGAGTAGCTCCCGTCGAGCGAAAGCCTTCGTCGGCCCAATTCCTCGCGTAGTTGGTCGTTATCCAACGCGAAGATCCACTCGTCCGCGGGATCGACTCGACTCATTTGGCCCGCTCCGACCTTCCGCGAAATAATCAAACACGCGCGACCAGATTCGAACGGCGGAAACCCGACGGTCGTTCAGCCATATTCGCGCACGACACAAAGACCGAACGGAAAAGCCAGAAAAAAAAACAAACACCGAGACGTAAATACGGAAACGTTAACGCGGACTAACAAACGGAACGTACACGCACTACGCGCGAATAATATCACACGGCTCGCAAGGACAAATTTCGAATATTCACGGGTGCTCCGATAGTTTCACGGAACACTCTAATTTCCGTGCCTCCGGCACTCCCTGTTAATTCTTCACGTGGCCCCACGTTGGGCGCCAAATTTTGCGACGAACTTTCTCTCTTCTTTCTCTTTTCTCCGCCCTCCCGTTGTACGCGGACGGACGGGTGTTGCCGTCCCGCTCTCGCGGTCGCGCGCGGATCTTGCGAAGGCGCGCCGACGACGGGGAGTGTGGTCGCCGGGCGCGAGAAGCGCGGGATGCGGACGGATCGAGTCGTCGGCAAAAACCGAGGGGAAAAGGGATGACGCGCCGGAAGGGAGCAGGATCTCGGTAGCTCCGCGCGTACCGTGCCGCGAGCCGAAAACTCCACGCGAAAAACGAAGGTTGGGCGCCAGACGCGGTCTTTCACGCGTCACGTCGCGACATCCGCGAAATCGCACGAACGGGATGGAGCGGCTCTCGTCACGGGCAGGCTAGCTCGCCTAACGGTAGAGGGGCGGGGCGGTGGTTGCCACTAAAGATTCCAGAGGCTACGGGACGTAAGCGACCCACACGAGGGACGAGACACACGCAGACGGACGTACACGAAAAGAAACTCGAAAAATTAATAGAAATAACAACGGGTTTAATATAAGGCGGCGTTAACACGCCGGTTGAGTGGCCGCTATAACGGGCGGCCTCGCTGGCGACAATATATAATACATGCCCCGAGATTGGGGGAACAGCTCGCCGCGATACTCTCGGCGACGCGGAACGATCCGGCGCGAACTCAACGGCAGAAATTATACTCGCGATAAACCCTAACCGACGGACACTGACGCATCTAACATTTATTTCCCGGCGAACGGTATGAACACCGTCGCACGTACGACACTCGGCCGGGGCGTTTCGCCCGCGAGACTGGGTACTCGGCAGACCTCCCAGATGAAAACCGCTACTGCCACCGCGGACGATGGTGGGGATGTGGTGGGGGTATGCGCTCAGGCGGCCGAGCGCCTCGGCTGTCTTCGGAGAGCAGAGTGCGACAGAGCTATGTTCTGTCTCACTCTCTCGCACGCTGTGCGTTTCTAGACTTGTACCTGGTTCACACTCTCGCTTTAAGTAAGCTGTAAGCCAATCACAGGCATTGATTCTCCTCACTGTCACTGTGATTGGTTGATTTGTTATGGCTTAAGGTTCACAGCTTACTTAAAGCAAAATTGTGGACCATGCAGGGGTAGCCGAGCGTCTCGGGCAATTTCTTTTGCGATGTTATGATATTTGTCATATATGTATAATAAACGTTAAATTTTATACGTAATATTTATTACAAACATTTACAGTACTAACCTAAAAATTAATACGATACGAATGTCTCAATACAATTTTTATTCTGAAAACTAAGAACTAGCGATCATAAATATGAAATAATACAATGTTTAAAACCTAAAATTAATATACTATATATATGAAACATTGCATTATTTCATATTTGCAATCGACAGTTTTTATATTTTGCAGATAAAAAATTGTATTCAGACATTTGTATATTAATTTTTTAATTTTCCTAATATATGATTGT
>NW_011966637.1:0-7726 GCF_000949405.1 Vollenhovia emeryi | reverse complement strand
TCACTAAAACCACCGGGGGTGGACTTCTCCGCGCTTAATTGGGCCCATCCGGGGCCATGATCACACTCACACGGATGGACCCAGCGCCACGCGTAACACCGCGCTCTCCTCTGGCCGATGTTGTGGCCGTGGCCCTGAGAAGGGCCTACTTCCTGGCCTGGCCCTGGCAAAGACTCGCCAGGGCCAGCCCGCGGCGGGGGGTGCCACCCGGCCACCCGCCGCGCCCCCGTTGGTGTTGGGGGCGGGGTGAGCCACAGAACCCAGCTGTGCCCACCCCCAGGGTCTACTAACCCTCTCCTCCCCCTTTTAGGACGCCTCTTACGCCAGGCAGGGGTTACCCCGGGCCTATTCGTCGGCGGGACCCGGACGCCTGAGAAAGGACCTTAACGGTCCGTTACGCCTCCTTACTGCTGGCTGTCAGCCGTTGTCGTTGCTGGCCCAGCCTTACCCTCGTTGATTCGTAGGGTAGCAGGAGAGGGGGTTCACTCCGCAAGAGCTTCGCCCCTCCCTCCCTACCACGGACGTGTGTGCGCGGCTCTTCCACGCCTTCCGCGCCCACGCCGCGGTGCTCCGCCTCCCCTAGCACGCGCATCCGGGGGATCCGCCTCCCCCCTTCTCACGCGCTCGTCCTCCTCCTTTTTCCGCATGACTGCCTCGCAAAACGACGAGAACGCCTCCCACGCTGCTTCCCTATTCACAACCGCCGCCACTATCGCCGGAAGCGATAGGTCTGCTCCGACCTCATCCCGCAGGATACGACGCTGGTCACTCCACGCTGGACAAATCTCCAGCGTGTGTTGCGCTGTGTCAGTCGCCTCGTCACAGTGGTGACATGCCGCCGTGGGCTCACGTCCTATCCGACGCAGGTACTCACCGAAACATCCGTGTCCGGTGAGCACCTGCGTCGTCCTATACGATGCCCGTGCCCAGCTTCTTCTCAGCCAGGCCTTTATGCACGGGAGCACCGCTTCTACCGTGCGCCAGCCCGGGCACCTAGGATCCAACAGCCTGTCTACCCAGTCCATCATGAACTCCTTCTTGGCTTCGGCGTTGATATGCCTCCTAACCTTTCCCGTTACGGGGACTCCTTGGGCCTTTAGCCTCGCGATGCGTCTGTATGCTTCGGTGTAGGCCTTCGCGATGAGGTCCACCGGCGGCATCCCCGCCAGTAGCGTAGCCGCCGCGTGCGACACCGTGCGGTAGCTCCTTGTGGCTCTGATTGCCATCCTCCTCTGCACGTTCCGGAGGACAGCCAGCGACCTTCTGTCCTCGCAGACCGTTTCCGCCCAGATCGGCACGCCGTACAACGCCACGGACAAGACCACTTGCGCGTAGAGTCTCCTGACTCTTCCGCTTGGGCCACCCAGGTTGGGCATTAGCCGGGACAGCGCGTTCGCTGTCATGTCCAACCTGGGTGCTAGCTTTTGGACATGCTCCTTAAACTGCCACCTTTGGTCTATGTAGAGACCCAGGTACCTGATACCGGTTCCCACTTTGATCCTCTCTCCGGCCACGCTTATGTGCGTTGCCGGCGGGTCCCCTCTTCTTCCTCTTCCTCTTCCGCCGTCAAACATAAATGTCGCCTCCGTTTTCTTGGCAGCAACTTTGAGGCCCATCCTCTCTATTGCCCGGATGGTACAGGCCACCGCGATATTGGCCGTATTTGTTGCCTCGTCCCAGTCCCTCCCCCCGGCCAGCACCAGTGTGTCATCAGCGTAACACACCAGTGTGGCCCCCGAGGGGAGGGCTGTCCTGAGGACGTTGTCATAGGCCACGTCCCATAGTACTGGCCCCAGGACCGAGCCCTGCGGGACCCCACACTCCGCGTCCCAGGCTCTGGCTTCGGCCTCTCTGTCGGTGCAGGAAATCTTCCTTCCCGAGAGGTAATCGCCGACGATTCGCCTCAAGTACCCCGGGACCTCAAGGTCGAACAGGGCCCTCCTAATGGCCGCGTGGGGGAGGGAGTTAAACGCGTTTGATATGTCGATGGCGATCGCTAGCGCAACTCCCCCCTCCCCGGTGATGGCGTCTACGTGGGCTTTCACGCAGTTAATTGCGTCCACCGTCGATCTCCCTTCGCGGAACCCGTACTGCCGCGGGTGGAGAGATCTCCCTGCTCCTCCGTCCTCCAGCCCCCGGACGAGGCGGGAGGTAATCACTCTCTCGAGTAGTTTCCCCGCCTCGTCCAGGAGGCAGATTGGGCGATAACTGGATGGTGCCTCCTCGGGTTTCCCCTCCTTAGGGATCAGCACCAGGCGCGCCTCCTTCCAGACATCGGGGAATTTCCCCTCCCTCAGGGACGCCGTCATCGTGTCCGCCACGTACTCCGTCAGCTCCGCCATGGCGACCTTCCATGCGGCCGCAGGAACTCCATCAGGGCCAGGTGCTTTGCCGGCCTTTAATCTCCTGGCCGCCCTGGCCAGTTCTAGGTCGGTGACCCGCAGGTCTTCCTCCCAGTCGACCGGTGCCTCCTCAGGGGGGGGGTTGGCCTCATCCTGGTCGCCTCCTCTCCTCTTCGGGAAGAGCGTAGAGACCACCACGTCCAGAAATCCTGGGTCCATGGCCTCGACCGTGGGGGGCGCCCCCTTGTTCAGCCTGTTCATAACAAGTCTGTAGGGGCGCCCCCACGGGTCCTCATCAAGTGTGGCTATCAGTTCCTCCCATGCTCGTTCTTTTGCTTGCCTGATAGCCACCTTTAGAGCCAGCCGCTTGGCTCGGTACACCTCGAGCAGGTTGTCCAGTTCTGCCTGCCACTCCCCGGTTCTCCTTCTTCTCACGCGCTGGACTTTCCTCCTCGCCTTTACCGCTGCCTCCCTGAGCTCAGCGATTTCTGGGCTCCACCAATACACCGACTTGCGTGCCACAGAGTTGGCCCTCGGCATGCTGGCGTCGCAGGCCCTGGTCATGGCCCCTCTTAGCCACTTGGCCCGCTCCTCTACTCCTTCTTCCGGGGGTCTCTGTGCCCAAAGGTCCGCCCGCAACGAGGCCACCAATTTGTCCGGGTCTAGTTTCCCCACAACCCATCTACGTGGGCGGGTACCCGGCTCGGTGTCTCCTCCTCGTTGGAGCTTCACCTCGATCTCGATAGGAAGGTGGTCGGAGAGGATCTCAGCCTCCTCCGCCACCCTCCACGAGGTAATCATGCCCGCCGCCGCAGGGGAGGCCCACGTCAGGTCGACGATGGACTCCCCCTGCGGCCTTACGCATGTACTCACGTCTCCTCTGTTGATGAGGTGAAGGCCCAGGCGAGCCGCCCAGGCCATCACCTCCTGACCCTTGACGTCCGGCCGCCGGGAACCCCACAGCGCCGCCTTGGCGTTGAAGTCCCCGGCGACCATAACGGGGCCGGGGAGCACACTGCTCACGACTTCTTCGAGCTCCTCCAGCCGGGACTCGAGCTGCGCACGGGACAGGCTGGGGGGCAAGTAGACCCCCACTACGTAGATGGAGTCCCACCTCGCCATCACCCAGCCCACCCCGGCTCTCACCCTGGCGGTGGGGATGTGGTCCTTCCCCGCCTTCCTCCAGCAGATGGCCGCTTTGCCATCCAGGCTCCCGGCCCAGCACGGGTGGTCCGGGACCCTAAGCGGCTCCGCGAGAATACCCAGGGAGCAGCCCCGCTCGGCCATGGTCTGCACGAAAAGGTCGTGAGCCTGCCGAGCGTGATTCACGTTTGCCTGCAAAGCTTTTACAGGCATTGCGGGGCCGTCTCCCGGGCCTCCTCCAAGCCCCCCTCAGTAGAGTGATTCACCGCCGCCTCCTGGGTCATCACTTCTACCTCCATGACCGAATCCTCGCGTTGGCTCCCCCCTCCTGTCCCCTGGGTAGCCGACTTCGTGGGCGGGGCCTGCGACCGCGTTTGCGGTTGTTTCCCCGCTTCCTGTCTCTTCGCCTCCTTCTTGGAGGGCTGCTTGCAGCCCGTGCCGCCCGCCTTGTGTCCGGCAGGCAGTCCTTTCGAGCTGCATACCGGACACTTCGGCGCTGCCGCGCACGTCTGGGCCCTGTGCCCCTCTCCGCCGCACCGATAGCACACGTTGCTTCGGTCGTGCTCGCTGCGGCACTGCTGCCGCACGTGGCCTCTCTCTAGGCATCTATAACAGACTAGAGGCCGCGCCTCCAGCATTTCTACCCTCGCCGACATCCAGCCGACTCTGATTCGCCCAGCTGCGGCCACCTTTTTGGCCGCAACCAGGGGGCACTGGACCCACATCGTGCCGAGCCCGTTTGTTGCCCGTCTCGGCTGGCCCACCTTTACTTCCATGGGCTCGCACTCTCCTATCTTGGCGACAGCTTCTTGCACCTCGGCCTGAGTCGTCGAGTCGTCCAGGTCCTTGACGCGAAGTTCGGCCGTTTTCGTCGGGCGGGCGACCTTTGCTCCCTCCGTGTTTCCTATCACGTCCCTGATCCTCTCTGCCAGTTTATCCGCCTTGGCCTTGGCATCTTCTCCCCAAACCTCGAGGATGAGGGCTCCAGTCAGGGCCCTCCTGGGTCTCAGCTCGCTGATTCCCAGTTCCTCGAGGTCTATCTGGGACTTGATGACCTTCATCCCCTCCGCATACGCACCCGGGGGGAAGGTGAGGGTCACCGCTTGTGCCCTCGGGTTCCTCCTCTTCTTTTGGGCCGCTTGGCCTTGCCCCTTTCGCCCCCTGGGCCTCTTTCGCGTTCCCGGCCGTCCGCTGGGGGCGTGCCTCCAGCTTGCCTCCTCCTCCTGCTGGGGTTGGCTGTTTGGCTTTGCCGCTTCCTTGTGGCTTCGCCTTCACCACGTCCGCGTACCGCGCCTTTGCACCGCCTTTGTCAGCGGTCGGCGCAGTCTCCTGTTTAGCAGGCCCTTGGTTCCCCTTCCCCGGCTTCCTTTTGCCCCTTCTCGCAACCTCCACCCATGAGGTGCTCTGTGGTGCAGAGGTCTGTGTCGCGGTCGCTTTCTCCTCTCTGAGGATTTGCGCCGCCATCTCCTTGGCATTGGCTCGCACCCTCTCCTTCACCGATTCCACCTTGGTGATGACCGGGACCCCTCGCGCCGTGCTTCCCTTACCCGGGTTTGGTTCCCGCGGGATTCGGGACATCGCCCCCTGGCACCTAATAATGAGGTTTTCCAGGTTGCTTTTGATTTCCTGCGGGCCTCCACTAACTATTTCTTTAATGGAGACCCCCTCGAGTACTCTCCTCACTCCCTCCATAGCCGCTTCCAGGGGTGGCTCCTCCATCTTTTTCTTTCCCCTTTAACGGCCGGGCGATACACCGGGGTTTCGCCATCCCGTGCTGGCGTCAGCTTTCCCACCCTCTTTGCCTTTTGTTTGGCGAGGGTCTTAGACCTCGTGGTCCTCTCCTCCTCCTTGGTTTCTGCGGGGCTCCGGGCCTGGTCTTGGGCGAAGTGCTCGTCGGGCATCTCCATTGCTCCTGCCTCTTCGTGTCTCCTCGTCTCCAGTCTCGCCCTCGCTTCCCTCTCCTCGTTGAGGAGCGTCGTCAGTCTCCCGACTTGGTCCTCTAGGCTCCTGATCCTCTCCCTGAGCCTCTCCATTTCCGTCTCTTGTGCCCTGTTGTCAGGGCCATTCCCCTTCGCGCCTACCCCGTGGCGGCCGCTCTTAATCTCGCGGAACACCCCTTGAGCTCCTTAACATAGGTGCCCTTAAGGTTCTTTGACGTCTCAGCCACCTTGACCACGACGTTAATGCTTTGTAGCATTTCCGCCGCAATCTGTGCATGGCTGAGACCCTCCATCTGGCGGACGGCCTCTTTTTCAGGCGTCGTGCTTCTAGGCGCCACCTTGGGGTTAAGTACCCTCCCTAGCGCCTTCTGTTCTGCCTTGAGCCGCTTTATGTTCCTCAGGCGCTCCTCTATTTTCTTCTTTTTTATCCCCAATGTTGTGGGGGGCCTCCCCCGCCTCTTCCTCTTACCGGTGAGTGGGTCCACCGATTCTGAGTCCGAGGAGGACGAGGTCGAGGGCGAGGAGTCCCAGCCTGAGGCTGGGAGATCCACCCTACGGGCCGGGGGGTGGGCTTCCACCACCTCGACCATTTCCTCCGTGTCGGAGCCGTCTGCTTCCGCTGGAGGATCCTTCGCAGACTTTGAGCACCGCGGCCCTGGTTTGTCGCCACGTGTCTTAGTCGCCAATGTGCCGGCTTCCCCTAGTCGGGACGACCCTTGGGATTTTCCCTTCCAACCTCCGATCCCTTGGGTGTTGCCCGTTACATTTTCGCCTTCTCCCTTTCCTACTTCTTTCTTGTTGTGAGGGTGCTTCATATTGGCAGATAATATTGGACCGGTTCGCCCACCATGGGACCCCCACCGCAGTGGGTGTACTATCCCCGGTTACAGTGTTCCCTAATTAAAGGCCGGGCAGTGGAGATGCCCTTTTCGGGGGAGCCACCCCCTATCCCGGCCGGTGCTTCTACGGAAAGTGTTTCCTGGAGACGGCCAGGCCCACTATGACGTTAAAGTTTTTACTTCACCCCCGGAGAGGAGCGCGCACCGATCCGATCGGCCGCATACTCCTCCCCAGGGCTAGAAGTCGTTAGGGAACATCCCCCCTAGCTGGGTATGAGAGGACGCTGGCTGTGCGCCTCTCCATACCCGCGCCCGGACTGCCGGCTTCAACTCCCTGCTAGGCTCCAGACGGACGAGACGGGAGCGGTTTTCCCACATTAAACATGCCACTTCCTGCGGACTTTGCCAGTAAACTGGTCTTACGGTCCCGCGTAGTCCATGGCAGAGGTCAGGTACAGACGTCACCGCTCGTCCCCGGTCGGGGGGTTTACTACTCCCCCCTTGGTTAGTCTCAGGGAAATATCCACCGGCAGCCGACCGCGGCCCATTCATTCACCACTCACACAACCGATCCCCCGCCCTCCACGACCGGCCCCGTGCGCCAGGCCGCACGCCCCAGCAACGGGACGTCGGCCCCAGACGCAGGAACCAGCCGCTTCGACGCGGAGGACCGGGTGTTGGCCGGCAGGCTTGCCGACCAACCCCGCAGACCCCGAGGCCCTGCCTGGGAGTACGTCCCAGCGGCCCCCGGGGTCTTCCGGGAGACCGGACCCTGCCTCGGAAACGTCCGAGCGGCCCCGATCCCCCGTCCTTGCCGGGCCAACCGGGCGACGCGGGTCTAAGACCCGACGTGTACCCGGGGCCCCGCCCCCTCCCGGAAGGGCCGGATTACATCCGACCCAACCGCGAGGGGTCTTCCCCTCTTCCCTCCTGCCCCCACTCCCTCGCCCCCCCCCTATGCCAGGCCGCACGCCCCAGCAGCGGGACGTCGGCCCCAGGCACAGGGGTTGACGAGTTCACGGAGACAGGCGGGTGCTGAGCGACAGATTGCCGCCCAGCCTCTGACTGCCTTCCCACTCCGCGGATCCTGGAAGCCAGTTTACCGCGGAGGTCCGGCCCCTCCCCCCGGAAGACACGGACCACGTCCGAGTCAACCGCGGGGAGGCCACGACTTCCGTCCATCCTTCGGCCGGGACCACGTCCCGTTGTGCCTCCGGGGTCCGGCCCTCCTCCGCCCGCGAGCACGTCCACGACGAGCTCGTTGGCGGAGGAGCTCCCCTTGCCACCGCCCCCTGCCGGAACACCGGCGTGCAGTGGGTGACGGTGGCCTCCCCCCGAATCCCAGACGCCTGCCGGAACACCGGCGTGCAATGGCGTCTGAGATTCTCTCCCCCTCATGGCTGGTGGGAGGAGCAAGCTCCTCCCTAACGGCCCCAGCAGCCGGAGGTTTGAACTCGGGGTG
>NW_011966636.1:20304-22351 GCF_000949405.1 Vollenhovia emeryi | reverse complement strand
AAAAGATATTGTCGGTGTTCGGGATCGGACAGTCCACACGCAATGCATCGATTAATTCTATCAAGCGATCGATAACTTCAGGTGTACAGCGCGGGCTTCTGGAAGATTCGAGAGAGACGCTCAGAACGGCGAATTGTCGTCGCGTTTATTGTTATCTTCGCCTCGAGGGCACCGAGAAAGCCCGGGCTGTACACCTTTTCAAAACAATTAGCTCCGAAATGTTGTGACTTGCTCGCGTCTTCGCAACGACGGCGAGCTCGTGTCAACGCTTCTTCGCCAGCAAATAACGAACGCTACCGTCAATCGTGTCGACCGCAGCGCAAACGCCCCTGTCGCGCACGCGTCAAAGCGCGCGGGGACTCTCGATTGCCAATCACTCTTGATAATCGAGGGTCACCTTAAAACTTTCAAACAGGTTGAGGGTTGATTGGTGCCCCACCGACTGGGGGGCAAAATTTGGGCGCAAATAAATGAACCGGCCGCATTCCGCCACTGACAGAGCCACTAGAGTCGCGTGTTTCTCCGCTTCGTCGAATTTAGCTTGCGCCTTACCGAACTTTTCTTTGTGTACCGACCCGCAATAATTCTGGACTACTCTCTTGTATAACGAAATAAAATTAGTTTTGGCTTGTTCTTTATTAAGTCTTGAGTGCTGCATTTTCTACAGTTTTGTCCGCTCCTCTTTGTCCGCGTCCGCGTTGTCAACCGCGCTTCCGAACATTACTGGTCCTTCGAGCCGGATCTGCCACCGGCTGCCGCCAATTCGGGAGTGCATCGCCAGTTGAAGTGCCTGAAAAAGAGAGAGCTGTAATCATGGACTTAAACGCCTTGCTAACGGCGCAAAGCGACGCTCATGGTCGCATCGCCCGTTCGGTCTCCAACTTAAAGAAGATGGGCGCGGAGAACATCACGCTCCACGCCGTTGAGACACGCCTCCAACTCCTCGACAAAACGTGGGCCAAGGTCGAAGCACAGCACGAAGCCATTAGAACTCTCTTCAAGGAAGAATTAGATGAGAGTGAGTACAATCGAACGCAATTCTTCGACACCATCGAGATTACTTACGTGGAAGAGCGAAGCGCGTTAAATGAGTACTTGATAAAACTCCAATCCGCGAATCCGTTAAGCGACGCTCCCGGCAAGGAGCCCTGCAACGGTTCCTCCGTGTCGGCCTTACCGCGACTCCGAGTCAAGTCGTTTTCGGGCGCGTTCGAGGACTGGCCCACCTTCCGAGATAGTTTCATGTCAATCGTCGGCAAAAATAAGTCCATCTCAAACATCGAGAAGTATCACCACCTGAGGTACTGTCTCGAAGGAGCGGCTGAAAAATTAATTCGTCCGTTAGCCGTAATCGGGGAGAATTATCCGCGCGCGTGGGCAATGCTTAAAGAGCACTACGAGAACGAAAAGGAGGTAGCTCGCGCCAATTTTGCCGCCTTCACCGCCGTTCCTAAGATGAGGAGCGACACCGCCGAGGAACTCGACCGCGTTTTCAATGCCGTAACTAGCGTCGTGAGTGGACAGGAGGGTATCGGTAGACCCATCGAGACACACGGTTTTGACTTGCTCAACCACCTCGTCACCGAGATGTTCGACCCGAAGACTCGCCTCGAGTGGGCGTCCTACACGAGTGAGTCCACCGACGTTCCGAGCCACGACACCCTGGTGAAATTCATCACTCGAAGAGCGCTCACGCTCAAAGTCGCTAAAGCGACGACAGCCAAAACCTCCGGGAATCCGCCACGATCCGCAAAGTCCCATCACGCCAAGGGATCCCCCACATCGTCTCAGTGTGTATTGTGCAAGGGCAAGCACAATGTGATGATGTGCGACGAGTTCAAGGCGAAGTCCGCGACCGAACGCAAAACCGTCGCGGAAACACACCGATTGTGCTTTAACTGCCTCGGTCCCCACCAGATCGCGAAATGCCAGTCCGCGAAAACGTGCAACACGTGTAAAGCCCGACATCACTCGATGCTGCACGACGCGTACACCACCGTTAAACCCGCCGAAGCAAGCACACTCTCCGCTGTGCGCCGGGATGAAG
>NW_011966636.1:14119-19787 GCF_000949405.1 Vollenhovia emeryi | reverse complement strand
CCGTGTGGCCTCACGTGGAAGGACTCCAGTTGGCCGATCCTGAGTTCCGAGCCACCGACCCGATCGAGCTACTTCTCGGAGCGGAAGTCTGCTCCATCATTCTCGAGGAGGGCCTCCGCAAGGGAGGCCCTCAAGCGCCCATCGCACAACGCACGTCGCTGGGCTGGATACTGTCCGGCGGCTGCGTTGACCCCCCGCTTCTAAAGTCGCGCGCGTCCTTGCAGTGCACGGCCGAGCACGAGCTCACCGCGCTCGTGCGACGCTTCTGGGAGCAGGAACGGGAAGCCTCCGCTCCCGTCGCCGCCACCCCCGAGGAACAGCTGTGCGAGGATATCTTCACTCGCTCGCACTCTCGCACCGCCACGGGTCGTTACATAGTGAGGCTGCCATTCGCCTCTCCGCCGCCAACGCTAAGCGACACCCGCAAACCAGCGGAAAGCCTGCTGCATGCCGTGGAACGTAAGTGTAGCCTCGACTCCCGGTTCGGGGAGCTCTACCGCGCGTTTCTCAAGGAGTATGAGGACGTCGGCCACATGACACGCGTTGACGACTCAACCAATCCTCCAAGCCAAGGACCGTGTTACCTCCCTCATCACGGGGTGCTCCGCGAGTCAAGCGCAACTACCAAATTGCGCGTCGTTTTCAACGGGTCGCAGCGAACCAAGGTCGGCGAGTCATTGAATTCACACATGCTCATTGGCGCCAACCTATTGCCAGCCCTCGCAGACGTTTTGATGCGCTGGCGCTGGCACCGCTTCGCGTTCATAACAGACATCGAGAAGATGTATCGCCAAATTCTCGTTGCCCCTGAGGACCGGGATCTCCAGCGTATCCTCTGGCGGCACTCGACGACCGATCCGATCCGCGAGTTCCGCTTGAACACTGTCACGTATGGTCTCGCGTGCGCGCCGTTTCTGGCCATCAGAACTCTGCAGCAACTCGCTACCGATGAGGAATCCCGGTTCCCGCGCGGCTCCGCCGTATTGCGCCGCGACTGCTACGTGGACGACATCGTCACCGGAACGCACGAGAAATCCGACGCAATCGCAGTGCAAACCCAGCTTCGACAGCTTTGCATGGCGGGCGGGTTTGAACTGCGCAAATGGGCCTCAAACTGCCCCGAAATCCTTGCCGGAATTCCGCCCAGCCACCGCTTACAAGGGGAGCCTCATTCTTGGGAGCAAGAGATTCACTCCACCCTGGGATTACGCTGGCACTCAGGCGACGACTCCTTCGCGTTCTCAATTCCGCCCAGCACTGTAACCAAATTCTCGAAGAGAACCGTTCTCGCGGAGACTGCGCGACTATTCGATCCACTCGGATGGTTGACGCCCGTCATCATTCGGGCTAAAATCCTCATTCAGTCAGCGTGGATGCAGCGGCTGGACTGGGACGAGCCTCTGCCGTCGGCGGACACCCTTCAGTGGGAAAGCCTCCTCGAAGAACTCCCGCGTCTCAAAGGTCTTCGCGTCAAACGCTGGCTGGGCACCGGAGCCGAGAACTCACGAGTTGAGCTCCATGGGTTTGCCGATGCATCCGAGCGCACATACGCCGCCACGATCTATCTCCGCCTGGAGCACGGGAGCGAAGTCAAGGTTCAGTTGCTCGCAGCCAAGAGCAAGGTTGCCCCAATCAAGCCCGTATCGCTTCCACGCCTGGAACTTTGCGCCGCCGCCTTGCTCACCCAGTTAACGGCTCACGTCCAGTCTATTTTGAGTTTGTCCGCAGCTCCCGTCGTTCTCTGGTCCGACTCCAAGGTCACGCTCCATTGGATCCGCGGTCATGCCTCGCGCTGGAAGACCTTTGTGGCCAACAGGGTAACGCTAATCCAGGAGCTCCTCCCTGAGGCTCGTTGGCGTCACGTTCCGGGCCGGGACAATCCAGCCGACTGCGCTTCCCGGGGCGTCGCGCCTACCACCCTTATCCACCATCCGCTGTGGTGGTTTGGTCCTTCGTGGTTGCTCGGGGAGCGCGCGGGCTGGCCTACGGAGAGCCCCGACGTCACTCAACAAGAGATCCCTGAAATGAGAGCCACTGCGCTCGTCGCCAACGCCGAGGCTGTCGAGGAACCGGAGCTCCTCCTCCGATTCTCCGAACTGCACCGTCTTCTGCGGGTGACTGCCTGGTGCCTGCGCTGGCGAGAAACCGCAAGGAAACCCGAAGGGAACCTACCTACTACGCTACGCCCCGAGGAGCTCGACTCAGCGCTCAGTCGGTGGCTCCGCGTGGTGCAGGCCCTACACTTCCCCGCCGAAGTCTCAACTGCCAAGGACAAACGCGCACCTCCGCGCAAAAGCACGCTTATCAAATTGAATCCCTACCTGGATGACGCCGGAGTGCTCCGAGTCGGCGGACGATTGAGGCACGCTGCTCTTCCTCACGACGAGCGACATCCGACCATCGCACCTCCAAGGTCTCACCTCACCCGCCTGCTCGTTGAGTCCTACCACCGGCGCACCCTCCACGGGGGAGTCCAGATCACGCTGGGGATGATCCGACTCCGATTCTGGGTTCCTCAGGGCCGGTCCGTCGTCAAACGGTGGTTGCATCGGTGCGTTACATGTACCCGATGGCGAGCGGCCACGCTACAGCCGCCAATGGGCGACTTACCACGGGAACGCGTGACCCCTGCTCGCCCATTCACTCGAACCGGCATTGATTATGCCGGTCCGATTTTCGTCCGCACGACCAAGGGGCGAGGGCACCGGGCGCTCAAGGCGTTCATTGCCATTTTTGTGTGCCTAAGCTCCAAGGCCGTGCATATCGAGGTTGTATCCGACTACTCGTCGGACGCCTTCCTGGCGGCACTGCGCCGCTTCACATCTCGTCGGGGACTGTGCACGGACATCTTCTCCGACTGCGGCACCACGTTCGTGGGTGCCGATCGGCAGCTCGGTGAAATGCTTCGGGCATCGTCCCCCGACGGCCGTCGCATTGCGACCAGGGCCGCGGATCAGGAGATCCGTTGGCACTTCAATCCACCGTCCGCTCCGCACTTCGGGGGCCTATGGGAGGCGGCCGTGAAGTCAACCAAGTATCACCTCCGGAGGGTCATCGGCGACACAACGCTCACATTCGAGGAAATGAGCACTCTCCTCGCCCAGGTGGAGGCCTGCTTGAATTCACGGCCTCTTCAGGCGCTCTCGGATGACCCCGACGACATCTCCGCCTTGACTCCAGGACACTTGCTGATCGGAGCGCCGCTGCTTGCCGTCCCGGAGCCGTCGCAACTCGAGAGGGCCGACAACGCGCTCTCCCGGTGGCAGCATCTTCAGAAGATGCGCGACCACTTTTGGTTGAGGTGGTCGCGTGAGTACATTCACACTCTTGCTGCACGTCCAAAGTGGGTCACTCAGGATGCCGCTCCGCATATCGGCTCGCTGTGCCTGGTCCGGACCGAGACGACGCCTCCATGCCGATGGCCCCTGGCTCGCGTTATCAAGCTGCATCCGGGCAAGGACGGTGTCACCCGCGTGGCAACCGTTCGCAGCGCCTCCTCGGAGCTCGTTCGGCCCCTCGTTAAGCTGGTGCTGCTGCCGGGAGACTCACTATCGGGGTCCCCATCCGGGGACACGTAGAAATCAATTCGACGCGCGAGATGACAGCACGGCGATTGCTGTCCCGCCTCCGCCTTTTGTTTCGCAATTTTGTTTACGTCTCACTTCACTTCACCAGCGCCGCACTCAGCTCACCTTACGTCACTTCACTTCACTCACACACTGTAACGCGATCAAAGTCTCACCGACCTAACACCGAGAGTGTCCGCGCGCGCTCCCGCTCGCGAACCGGTGCCATGGTCAACATGTGACACCTCATTACGTGCCGTCAGCAACTCTGCGCTATCTCGCGGTAAGATCCACTGCGCTGGACGATTCCGCGACAACCAATTCGCGACCGGCGCCACCTGCCATGACTCCAAGCACGCTAAAATGTTTCGTCTCGGCAATGACGAGGCGGGCGGGAATGTTCGAGATCGGACAGTCCACACGCAATGCATCGATTAATTCTATCAAGCGATCGATAACTTCAGGTGTACAGCGCGGGCTTCTGGAAGATTCGAGAGAGACGCTCAGAACGGCGAATTGTCGTCGCGTTTATTGTTATCTTCGCCTCGAGGGCACCGAGAAAGCCCGGGCTGTACACCTTTTCAAAACAATTAGCTCCGAAATGTTGTGACTTGCTCGCGTCTTCGCAACGACGGCGAGCTCGTGTCAACGCTTCTTCGCCAGCAAATAACGAACGCTACCGCCAATCGTGTCGACCGCAGCGCAAACGCCCCTGTCGCGCACGCGTCAAAGCGCGCGGGGACTCTCGATTGCCAATCACTCTTGATAATCGAGGGTCACCTTAAAACTTTCAAACAGGTTGAGGGTTGATTGGTGCCCCACCGACTGGGGGGCAAAATTTGGGCGCAAATAAATGAACCGGCCGCATTCCGCCACAGACAGAGCCACTAGAGTCGCGTGTTTCTCCACTTCGTCGAATTTAGCTTGCGCCTTACCGAACTTTTCTTTGTGTACCGACCCGCAATAATTCTGGACTACTCTCTTGTATAACGAAATAAAATTAGTTTTGGCTTGTTCTTTATTAAGTCTTGAGTGCTGCATTTTCTACAGTTTTGTCCGCTCCTCTTTGTCCGCGTCCGCGTTGTCAACCGCGCTTCCGAACAGTCGGAGACGTCTTGATTAGCGCAGACGCCAGGGTGTGCATATTAATTTCCTTGGGATCAAGCACCCGCACAGACCTGCTGACAAAGATGGGGTGCGGGATGGGGTAAATGATATGAATGTGACATATATAAATGGCCCGAAAGCCTACAAACTACCACAGTAGGAGAAATCATCTGGAAAGAAACAGCCAAGACGATTCGCAGCTTTTAATCTGACTACCACAGTAGGAGAAATCATCTGGAAAGAAACAGCCAAGACGATTCGCAGCTTTTAATCTGAAGAAATTTATTTTTAACACGAAGAAATAGGTAAGTTCAAATTATTCTTTAGATCAAGCTCGTCACCGCTCAGGTTGATGATAATGAGATTAATGTTTACAGAACCATGCGGCCTCCCGTTGATGATAGGAGCGAGGCGGAAAGACTAGAATGGTATGGCCCCATAGACGGGGTCCTACCCGAATTGTATGAGGCATATCATACCTTTTTTCAAGGTCTATGCATAACATCTGCAGGCAACGAAGAGATATTCATGAGCGACGACGGAGATAAACTGCGGCTGTGCCGCGATTGTTACAACAACATGGGGAGACCGAATAACTACGTATCGAAAACCGCGTGGCACGGATTTTGTGCCCCAGTCCAATACATATCGACATTGAAATCGTATTGTTACGGGTGTCGTAAATTTATAATGAATGCCATCCCGGCATTCTTATGTAGAGACTGCCTAGAGACGTTTGTTGTAAATCAACGGGAGTACGAAATAAATAAGTTATATAGGAAAAGCCTGGAGGAAGAAGTAGTTGTAAGGTATTTGTAAAATAAATTAAATTAGTATAGGGATCGCTTTAAAATAAATATACATTATATATGTAGGATTAAGTGTAATCGTTTAATTATATTTTAAGTTTTGTAACATTCCCGCCAACGAGTATTGTCCAGCGTGCGCTATAGAGTAACGGTAGATTGGTGTAAGAGAGCGTTCGCGATGAAGAG
>NW_011966636.1:10383-11755 GCF_000949405.1 Vollenhovia emeryi | reverse complement strand
TATGTAGCTGTGGTATTGGCGCTAATCAAAGGCATCCTCAGTGATATCTATTACATGCTGACGCAGTAGGTGCGAGCTTAAACGTGGAACTTCCCTGACATCATGCACCTAGACAAGAAAGTCGCTGTCAGCAGCCTGGTTTAGGCGCTTGACCTCGTCAGCAGCCTGGTTTCGGCGCTTGATCATACCATGGAAAATAATACGTGTAGCTGTGGTATCGGTGCTAATCATAGACATCCTCGGTGATATCTATTACATGCTGACGCAGTAGGTGTGAGTTTAAACGCGGAACTTCCCTGACATCATGCACCTAGACAAGAAAGTCGCTGTCAGCAGCCAGGTTTAGGTGCTTGACCCCATGACTCATGCCATGGATGCGCGCAGCTGCGCTAATCATTTGTATATCTCCCGGTGATATCTATTACATGCATGTGTCGCGGATTGCCTCGCGCCGCGGACCTCCCCGCGCCGCGGATCGCGTAGCGTCGCGGTCCTCCCCCGCCCCGCGCGAATCGCCGCAGAATATCTCCTTCCCCGCGCCCCGCGGATCGCCAAGCGTCGTGGAATAATAAACGTGGAACACCTCGACATCGTTCACCTTGATAAGAAAGTCATCAGCCAGGTTTCGGCGCTTGATCCCGTGACTCATACCCACCCAGGTGTTCGATGACAGGTCAGCACCTAGATATCTGTTACATGTCACGTAGTGACAGGTCAGCACCTTGCGTGACGTCAAGGTTGCGTACTCCCCCTCCTCCCCGCGGTCCCCTCGCCACGGAGTACCCCCCTCCCCGCTGTCCCCTCGCCGCGGGGTACCCCCCGCCCCGCTCCCCCCTCGGAGCCCCATGGGTTAGAACCGGCCTATATACCCTACTAACGGGTTTCTTTTTGAAAAAAATTTGAATTTTTTAAGAAACGTCTGTGGTTGCTCTAACTTTTGCAAATTTTGAGATATCGGGCTAATTCTAATTCTATTATTCTTTCCATTCTTTTCTACCCCTATTTCATATATAATTTATTAATATTCGGTTGATTAGTTCTTGAGTTATAAATGTTTGAAATTTCGGAATCCGTACATGAACACTTTTTCATTATACTGAGTGTTTCAAAAGTGATGCTACAAAATGTAATGGTGAAATGTATACATTAGTATAAGCAAAAAGTCCTAATATTAATTTGTTTTTAGAAACGTCTCTGGTTGGTGTAACTATCGCAAATTTTCTTTAATAATGATTTCCAAAAATTTCAAATGTCTTTAACTCAAGAACTAATTAATCATATTTTAATGAATTATATATGAAATTTGGATTGAAAAAACTGAAGAACAATATAATATATAATTAGAAAAAAGTAAAGTAAAGTAAAGTAAAAT